>NC_064630.1:199055732-199358762 GCF_023864275.1 Schistocerca cancellata
ATTTAACTGCTGAGTTACATAACATTAAATCGAAATGTCAAAAAGTCTGTAATGACATAAAAACACAGGGGGGTACACGCTTACTTTGTGTACCATGTGTTTGGCAAGCACAAGGAGCCCTAGCTAATATGGTATTTGCTTATACAACTTTACACATCGGTACCATATTTCCCTAACACACAAATTACACACCTATCTGTTCATTTAACTGAGAGATATACTTTTTTTAACTACATCAGTGACAGATGTTTACGCCATTACACAGCTGGATAACTTCACCCTTATGAAACTGTATTTTGTCTGTACAGTGTGAACTGTTCATATTTTTTCAGACCCATTGTGATATTATGAGAGCTTTGAATGATATATTTGGTATGGGATCACGATTTTTAAAGTACGTTTGAGGCAGATGACACTTTTGACATGAGGAGAGAATTTTTTTAATTATTGGAGGAATCTACGACGATTGTGAGAGTTGACTGAGGTGTTATGATGTTATTATTACGATGACTATGTGTATCATGCTGTTGCGGTATGTTTATGATCAATAAGCTGATGCTATATGAGTTATTTGATTAAGCTATGTATCTGTTATGATGCAATATTGAAGAAGTGTCGACGAATAAGGTAAGGAATAATGAGTAGTGGTTAGGGACTCTGATTTATGAAAAGGATGTTGGAAACCAAGAATCGTATTTCAAGAGTTATAAAATGTGTGTAAATGTGTGAATGTATCACAATGCCAGCGAAAATTTTTTGGACACTGTTATATTCATAAGATTTTGTTTGTACACATTTTCAATGCAAATTCTCGACCCGTGAAATTTTGTATATGAGACTGTCTCTGTAGCGGAAACTGCTGTTGTAAATATTTCCGTAAGAAAGTTAAGTGACTACCTGCACGAAATGCGTCGTGGGCACCCAGCTGAGAGGTAGTTGTCTGACAAAAGAAAGCCATTAGGTGGAGAAAAAAAAGAGGCCATTAACCTCACTATTGACGTTCCTTTGTAGAAAGCATCGCAAAAACGACATGGTCGAACTTGAAAACATATGATTACACTGTGGAGCTCTTAATTTATGATATTTACTGAAATGCCTAATGAAATGACGAGAACTATTTTTTTGTCTATACACCTGATTATGACTACTGTCTCTCTAGTTGAGTGATTTTTCTACTAACTTATGAAATGCCCCATGACTACTGAAAGATGTTCTTATGCTTTACTTTGTACATAGTTGCTTATTTCATTTGATATCTGGTTTCCAGCTGTCTTGCAGCATTGGTTTTATAAAATAAACTTAAATGCATCTGCTAATGTGAACACTTTCTGTCAACAGATTTATTAAATAATTATTTTCTGATCCACATTCTTCGAAAAAGGAGCTCTTGGAATGGAGAGAACATTAAAAAGGGACTAGTAACAGTAACTGCATACATAATTTTCTTGTCAAGTACATGGTAATATTTTTTTACGATAAGTTGTTGTGGTGCACCATTTTAATTACATAGACATTAAGATGTGAATATACATTTTCCTTATCTGCATTGTTGTTTTTACTGTAATATTTTTTCTGCTTGAGCTATGTCATGTTTAGGTATAAGTTGCTGCTGCTGTTTGCCAGGCATAGTGTTACTGAATTTGACTTTGTATTACGCTGTTAAGCCAGTTTTACTACTGATTTATTTTTCTTGTTGCTGCACATTGGCTCATATTAGTTGTAATTTTGCATTTTATTTGTTAATTTAGTTTCATTGCTGCTTGCATTGCTGTTTGTGTTAATTTGTTATGTGCTGCTGCATTGCCTCGTCCCTTAGTTTAGCATCTGAGCTCAGTAGTTTTAAGTTAGCTTAAGAGGGGGTAGACTATATAAGAAACTAACTATGATGAATTGGAAGAAATGCATTGAGAAGATATAAGAAAATGGTTTGGCCAAAAAAAAAAAAAAGGGTAGTGTACAGTGGAGAAAAACTATTTTGAAAGAGGATGTGAACAGAATACAGAAAGCAGGCTTAGATAGTACTTTTGGGAATAATGATGAACAAAGGGAGATCTCCATGCAAAATACTGCAGTAAAACAAACCCTGTCCTTTCCTTTTGTGTCATCCCTCTATATGTCTGTGTACCCTTGCGTATTTGTGTTTTTCCTGTCTTTATATGTTTAGCTGATGAGAGCTATGTTGTAGAATTTTTCTAAGACTATGTTATTTACTTCGTAAAGATGTTTAGACATTATTTATCCTGTTTTGTTTTAATGCTCATGTGTGAAGTTGATGTTTCAAACGTTCTTCTGATCTTTTATGTATGTACTCATGTCATAATTCCTGTAACACTGATGTATATGTTATTTCGATTCTTTTGTAAAGCCTGTATTACTACAAGTGTTATCTCTATTGTTATGTTCTTTAATGATGTATTTTGTACCTTTGTAATTGTATTCTTATGTTATAAAATTGTAATTGACACCAGTTCATCATATTAGTAACTCGTAAGTTACATTTCACTGCACACGTTTCCGTTGGTCATAGTATATGGACAATATGTGAGAAGTAGGGACTGTTAGTGTTTGCACGTGTGTTGATAATTCAGCAAGGGACTGGATAACAGCATTGCTGGTTCTAAGGACATTTCACAAAAATTTTTTTTTGTTAGTGCACAAGTGGTGGTTCATGGACTTGCTCTCTTCTCCGCAAAAATCTTCGATGGTGATTGTGCACCTGCACAGTCGCAGCAGATGGCTGCTGGCCATCTCTACAAGGACTACAGTGGGTCTACACCTTTCCTGACTCACCAATACCATCATCTCTACAAGGACTACAGTGGGTCTGCACCTTTGCTGACTCACCAGTACCATCATCTCTACAAGGACTACAGTGGGTCTGCATCTCTGATGACTCACCAATATCATTATTTCTACAAGGACTGCAGTGAGTCTGCATCTCTGGTGGCCCACCAATACCACAATCTCTACCAAGACTACAGTGGGCCTGTCCACAATTTCTACAAGGACTGCAGTGAGTCTGCACCTCTGGTGGCCCACCAATACCATACTCTCTACCAGGACTACAGTGGGTCTGCTCTGTGATAACCTACCTACCAATCTTCTTCAAAACGTCGAATGACTCTGCTGTGGGTTTGCTCTGTTGTGGCCCATTACCTGTCAGCATGTCAAGAGTCAGCACTGTCTTTCCGTTGGAAGGACAACACTACTTCTTCAAGACTGCATGGAAATTCACTACTTCCGTGTGCATTCTCTTTTACTACGCAGATTTTGAGAAAAAAAAAACACTGTAATTTTACTGTGATGAATGATCAGGACTGTCTTAATGGACTGTGAGAAAATTTTAGCTTTTGATCAACATTGTATTAATAAGTGTGTGCGTTGGATATCTTTGTTATTGTAATTATGAAAATTTTTATCAAATCATTATTGGCCACTGGCCAAAACAATTTGTAAAATTTTTTGTGGGGAGCATGGGGGCTATGTAAGTAGGCTGTTTATGTTTTCTTATTGGCAACGTTACGTAGCGCTCTGTACGAAAATCACTGGCTGTGCTGTGTGCAGTCTGTGGCTAGTTTGCATTGTTGTCTGCCATTGTAGTGTTGGGCAGCGGCAGCTGGATGTTAACAGCGCGTAGCGTTGCGCAGTTGGAGGTGAGCCGCCAGCAGTGGTGGATGTGGGGAGAGAGATGGCGGAGTTCTGAAATTTGTAATACTGGATATTATGAACTGCCATGTATATTATGATTTTTCAACACTATTAAGGTAAATACATTGTTTGTTCTCTATCAAAATCTTTCATTTGCTAACTGTGCCTATCAGTAGTTAGTGCCTTCCGTAGTTTGAATCTTTTATTTAGCTGGCAGTAGTGGCGCTCGCTATATTGCAGTAGTTCGAGTAACCAAGATTTTTGTGAGGTAAGCGATTTGTGAAACGCATAGGTTAATGTTAGTCAGGGCCATTCTTTTGTAGGGATTTCTGAAAGTCAGATTACGTTGCGCTAAAAATATTGTGTTTCAGTTTAAGCTCAGTCCTGTATAATTTTTCTAAGGGGACGTTTCAATTCTGATGATTATATTAGCGGCTTGCATGTATTTTGATCCAACATTTACTGATATTTGAATAGTGTCATGTCCGGCAGCCCTATGGGGTCAACCGTTTGTCTGTTGACGATGGCACAGCCAGTTTCCAGTCTATAGATAATGTAACAGTCTTCCTATAATCCAGCAAAAGCAATTGGTGCTCATAGCTTCCTAGGCTGTCATAAAGACTAGTGACAATGCATACACGCAGGTGTTTTTCAGCACCTTTTGGAAAGAATCTTCTGAAAGCTCCTGGAATTAAGCCGCACTCTGCAGAGGAGCACTGTTGGTTGGTTGGTTGGTTGTTTGGGGGAAGAGACCAAACTACAGGTCATCGGTCTCATCGGATTAGGGAAGAACGGGGATGGAAGTCGGCCGTGCCATTTCAAAGGAACCATCTCGGCATTTGCCTGGAGCGATTTAGGGAAATCACGGAAAACCTAAATCAGGATGGTCGGACGCGGGATTGAACCATCGTCCTCCCGAATACGAGTCCAGTGTGCTAACCACTGCGCAACCTCGCTCGGTAGCACTGTTGGTGACAGCAGGAAACGGACACTGCTCTAGAGACTGGCTGAAAGATCTGAATGGGAAAACAACTTTGTAGAGCTTCTTAGAGTTCATGAAGTTGAGGAAATGACTTACGGAAATCTAGAGCAGAGCGTTATGCGTCTGAAGTCGGGTGTTAGACTTCCTTAGACATCAACAAAGGTCCGCTTCCTTAGGTGAGAAGTCAGCATGGCTGACTGCCATGCAGAGGACTTGGGTTCAGTCCCCAGTACTGCTGGGAGAACTGAAACGGGGTCAACTCAGTCTCAAGATACCAGCTGAGGAGCTGCTTGAATGAGAAGTTAATATCCTCTTTGATATCATTTACTAATCGCAGCATGGTGTAATCTGATGTCGGAATTTTGTTACTGTCGATACAGCTACGAGATGGCGTGTGACAGCTGTTCAATGATTCATAGATGCTGCTACCTCGAGATGAAGCATGAGATGAACTACAACTACAACTACAACGCTGTCCGTAAATTAATATTACGTTCTTCAACCCCGGTGCGGAATGCGGACTCTTCCGTATTTCTTTAATGTGTCAATACTCGTGAAGAGCAACAGCACTAACGTTGTTGTTTTGATAAAACAGCTTTACTAGTGAAGACCTGCTCACCTTTCCCAGGCCTGTGTTGACCGTCGGCAATTATTATTAATTCGGGTCCGCCAATAAACGTATCCTAATAATGTTCGGAGGAATTAGTCACGTAATTTGTCTCGCGCACTACACTTCACTGTCCAAGAAGCTACTCCAGGTGGGTGTAAAAATGAATGTGCGCAACGGAGAATAATAAACGCTCAAATGATGATTTCGCCCTGTCTGACTACCCCCTGAAGTAGATCTTAGGATCTCTTAATGCTCTTTACAATCTAAACATAAATGAATGATGAAGCCAACTAATAATACTAAATGATAAACGTTGTTGTTCAATATATATTTATTATAGACTAAAATCAACCCTTTAAGTACAATTGTCGATATTTCCAAAGTAAAATTATTCATCAATTGCCCAACCCTGCACCTTATTATGACTGCGCGGTCTGATATCAGTAACGCGAAATGACTGACATCATCTACGTTCCAAACACTAGAAGACACTACTTTCAAAGATGATCTACGGCAGTGTGGAACGTCAGTGGAAATAAACTAACGTGATCACAGCTGTTTAGCTTTATAACCCTAATAAGTCGAAGCAATTTGCGATACCACCGTATGCCGGCCAGTGCGGCCGTGCGGTTCTAAGCGCTTCAGTTTGGAACCGCGTGACCGCTACGGTCGCAGGTTCGAATCCTGCCTCGGGCATGGATGTGTGTGATGTCCTTAGGTTAGTTAGGTTTAAGTAGTTCTAAGTTCTAGGGGACTGATGACCTCAGATGTTAAGTCCCATAGTGCTTAGAGCCATTTGAACCATTTGATACCACCGTATGTACTGCGTCCAGTGCGTCGAAGTGATGGTTCTCGTACTCGTCTGCGACGATGGAAGAACTCCAGCCACAAATAAACTCTTTCAAACACTAGGACGGCAGAATGCGGTCATCTGACTAATATACTCTAATACTGTCTTCTCCTCTCTGTGTTCTACGGGCGAGAAACGCGAACTCCCAGCCACAAGGACGGAGTTCAGATAACGTCTCAACGTAAGTACAGGCAGAAGAAGTGCTCTCAATTACTGAACGCTGCGTACTCAACGACGACTTCCAACCTGGAGGTGAAGTCCAGAATCGTATAGGTTCGCAACAGTACAGTGCCTAACTGTTCTAACTACAAACTCTCGTGAGAGCAAAGACAGCAAGTCCTTCTGTACCAAAAAAGCTGATACTGAGCGACCGTCACACACGGGCGCTCACAACGGAAGACCTCGTCTCTCCAGCACTGGCTTCCCAGCAATGCTCGGCTTCCCACCCTCGTATCTCCGAAAACTAATCATATTCCCGAAACAGCGGAATATTACCCCTCTCCACAGATTCTTCTGAAAGTCGACCAACCATATTTTAGTCTTTTGTCGGCCATCACCCTGTTGTGCTCCAGAGCTCAGATGCCACGACGTCTGTTTTGCTACTTCCTGTTTTTAAGCAGGACCAACACCTGTGCGGGCCTTCCACCCAGAGCTTGAGTTCTGCCTGCCGTTTCATCTCCATTGGCGTTCAAACCTCTACTAGTATAGCCAATCATTCATTACGCCTTTCTGATAATAAAGACAATCCATCGCCTTTCATACAATAAGCGTTAGCAATTATTTTCAAGGCAATTATTTTCAGTCTCCTTTAAATATTCATATATACGACGTACAACCTATCAAATGATACCTAATTGTGGTTGAGTTCACGACAAAGTATGTGGATGAGTGCTTGTAAGGTGCGAAATTGTAGCCAATTACAACTGCACTGCCGCTGCTGCGGGTGAGATCTCGCTCGACGCAATGGAATCTCGAGTGAGAGACGGAAGGAACATTTCCAAGTTTATTTTGTGGTAGAAGTGAAACTCACTGATGATGGCTCATCATCACCGAAACGTGTATGGGCAAAGAGAGGGAAAAAAGAAATTGTGTTTCCTTCCAGGTAGAACTCTCAAAATACACTGACGGAACAAAAAATCACAGCACCAATAAGGAGTTGAGCGACGTAAACGTAAGTTGGTAGGAGTGTTTCTACATCTGAAAGATGATGTCTATTCAAATTTCACGCCAGTCGCATAAGAGTGGATAATAGGTTTGCTTTAAATGTACAGCGAGCTGTGAGAGTTAGTTACCTTTGAGACTGGACGTGGCTACTTGACGTTATTCGAGAATGCCCTTAAGGCGACATACACGCCGTTATCAACGCCTCACTGAGTTTGAACGAGGTCGTGTAACAGGACTACGAGAAGCTGGAAGTTTCTTCTGCGATATTGCAGGAAGTCTTGGCGGGAATGTAGCCACTGTACTTGATCACTGGCAGCGGTGGTCACAAGTATGTGCGGTTGCAAGAAGACCGCCATCCGGAAGGCCAAATGGCACTACCGAGATGGAAAATTCGCGTGTTCGATGTGAAACCTTCCCGTCTCCTCTATCTCCCTTTTGTTACGCAACCTTCCCTTCTACAATAACCAATGAAACCTTCCTTTAGGATTTCTATATCTTGCTTAATAATAACAAATGAAATCTTCCCTTTGAAATTAATTCTCTTTCTCAATAATAATAAGTGCAGTCTTCATATACAAATTTAAATGCTGCTTATTAAAAGTGATTTGCTGATTATTTCGACGAAACATAGAATGTGTCGTCGTCGTGGCCCTCAGTCGTTATCTGCAATAACCCAAAACTGTTCCTTGCCTTTTTTACTGTTACTGGATCGCCATCTGACTGCTACATCGAACTGCGACATGAATATACTTACTCTATTTTATTATACTCTGTTAGCTGATGGTGGGCTGTCACAATAAGTGGCTATATTTATTACCAAAGCTGACGCTGTTCTTTAATTAATTTGACTGAAGTTACGTAATCCATAGTTAAACTTTTTCTTGACAACAATAAAATTTTGCAAAGTTTTACGTTGATGGTTTTTGGGATAGATTATAATCAGTAATACAATATTGCTGACAAAATTAATTATATTCTGAAAAAGATTCTTCAAATATTTACTGTTGGTAATGAAATGATTTTACAAACTTTCAAATGGGACCTACTTTTTACAATAATCTTACAACTAGCATTGCGCAAACATACCTTCAGTAGTTTTGAGTTTCTAAAAAAAAAAATAACTCAATAACATTAGTTCCACTTATGATAATAGTTAGCTGATGTCTCTGTACATCCGTTTATAATCTCTTGTAAATCATAGCTGGTGGCTGGCAGGCACACCGCTCCTCTCAACCTCTCGCTTCAGACCTGCTACCGACTCGCTTCACATCTCGCTTACTACTGACTTCCTACGAACGCTAAAATGCGGTCTCTCCCGCCAACAATGCTTTCTGGTGCAGACAATCCCTGCTACCGTTACAAAATGTTTCAATGGGCGGTCTTTCCCGCTCTTTTCTTAAAATGTATCCATACACGGTCTCTCCCGTCCTTTTTAAAATTATATCGATGTGCGGTCTCTCCCGCCAACAATACTTTGGTGCAGACATTCCCTGCTACCACAATTATTTCCAAAATGACAAATATTAATTATTCCTACTTAATCCTATTAATAGGCGCTACAGTCTGGAACCGCGCGACCGCTACGGTCGCAGGTTCGAATCCTGCCTCGGGCATGGATGTGTGTGATGTCCTTAGGTTAGTTAGGTTTGGTTGGTTGGTTGGTTGGTTTGGGGTAGGAGACCAGACAGCGTGGTCATCGGTCTCATCGGATTAGGGAAGGATGGGGAAGGAAGTCGGCCGTGCCCTTTCAGAGGAACCATCCCGGCATTTGCCTGGAGTGATTTAGGGAAATCACGGAAAACCTAAATCAGGATGGCCGGACGCGGGATTGAACCGTCGTCCTTCCGAATGCGAGTCCAGTGTCTAACCACTGCGCCACCTCGCTCGGTTTAGTTAGGTTTAAGTAGTTCTAAGTTCTAGGGGACTGATTACCTCAGAAGTTAAGTCCCATAGTGCTCGGAGTCATTTTGAATCCTATTAATAAAATATAAACATCCTTCATAAATTGTGGTTTGACAATAGACAATAGTAATGTACACGTCGTACAGATAAATGGCTGTGCCGCATCGTACTGCATCTGCAACACCAGTTTAAGCAGCAGTTAACACCACACTGACACAACGAACTGTTACAAATCAGTTACTTCAATGATAGCTCCTAGCCAGACATCCTGTAGCGTCCATTCCACTAATCCCAAACACCACCATTTGCGACTTCTGCGGTGATGATGTTGATGATGTTTTGGTTTGTGGGGCGCTCAACTGCGTGGTTATCAGCGCCCGTACAATTTCCCAATCTTTGCTCAGTCCAATTTCGCCACTTTCCTGGATGATGATGAAATGATGAGGACAACACAAACACCCAGTCATCTCGAGGCAGGTGAAAATCCCTGACCCCGCCGGGAATCGAACCCGGGACCCCGTGCTCGGGAAGCGAGAACGCTACCGCGAGACCACGAGCGGCGGACAAGACTTCTGCGGTGTCAAGCGAGAGCCCATTGGAGGGCAGAGTGGCGATGTTTTGCATCCGCTTGTGGAAGTTGGTTCAGTACCGTTGCCAGTGATGGCTATGTGTTGGTTATAAGGAGGCCAGTTGAAGGCCTGCAGCCAATCTGCCTGTGTGCTAGACACACTGGACCTACACCTGAAGTTATGTCTCGGGTGCGCTTTCGCATGACAGCAGGAGCACTCTCGTGGCCATCCGACGCATCCCAAACACAAATCTGTACATCAGTCTGGTGATTCGACTTGTTGTGATGCCATTTATGAACAGCATTCCAAGGATCGTTTTCCAACAGGATAAAGCTCGCGCACGTACTCCTGTTGCAACCCAACATGCTCTACTGGGCGTCGATGTGTTGCCTCGGCCCGCTCGATCATAAGATCTGTTTTCATTCGAGAACATCTGGGACATCATCGGACGACAACTCCAACGTCATCCACAAACAGCATTAATAGTCCGCCGGCCGGGGTTGCCCCAGTGGTTCTAGGCGCTACAGTCTGGAACCGCGCGACCGCTCGCGTCCAGTGTGTCTAGCACACAGGCAGATTGGCTGCAGGCCTTCAACTGGCCTCCTTATAAGTAGTTCTAAGTTCTAGGGGACTGATGACCCCAGAAGTTAAGTCTCATAGTGCTCAGAGCCATTTGACCCATTAATAGTCGCTATATTGACCCAGTGACCCATCCCACAAATTGACAACTGGCACCTGTACAACACAATACATGCACGTCTGCATGGTTTCATTCAACACTCTGGCTATTACACCAGTAGCATCTCACATTTGAAAAGGCTTATATCACGCTTACACCTGTAATCTTGCAATGTTAATAACTTACATATGTTACCTACACAAATGTATGCCGAAATTTCATTACTCTACGTTAATTTCTTTTCGGTATTGCGATTTTTTCCTGTCAGCGTATATTTAATGTCTTGTCTACAACAGCGTAGACCGTAGAACACGATCAATATGGATTCCTGAGCGATTTATCCTGCATATGAGTGACGCACAAAAGACTCTCAAGGATCAGAGTTACGAGCAAGAGAACACTGTGTTCTTTCAAACTCTGCAACCGAACCTGTAACAGAGAACAAGCCAGGCACTAGCATTATACGTACTTTGGTTGGGAGAGGAGGCTACACTGGAGAACGGAGAAGAGGTGGAAGGAAACAAGAGATAACGCGAAAACAACGGCAGACAGTGCAGAGAGAGAAGGAAGCGAGTGAGGAGAGCGAGGTAGTGGCAGACCGCCGCTCCCGCGGCCGGGGGGGGGGGGGGGGGGGGGGAGAGCCGCGGTGGCGATGCGTTTACGCTGGAGCTGGAACCGCGACCGAGATGTAGTGTCTATATTCAGCGATAGCAGAGTCGGGAAAGATGAGAGCGGGGCAGGCGCCGGCTCCAGATATCCAATAACGCGGGGCGGGCAGGGAACAACCCCAGCGCCCACACCGCCCCCGGCGCGCCTGTCCGCCCTTGGATTTTCAGACTCAATTGAAACTTTCCTGTTCCTGCCGGCGCTCGCCGAAAAAGATAAAGAAGTGCGGAGCGATATTCGTCTGTCTTTTTCGAATTGCGTGTCGACTCATGTATTATGTATGTGGGCGGCGATACACGCACGCCGCGGGCCCCTGAATTATTGCTTGTTCTACATGCCATCCTATCAGGCGCGCCGCACCGCGCAATGAGTTTTATGGCGGCATCATCTTCTTCTTGTTCTCCGCCGGCGCTCCTTCCGCCACGACCCCTGCGAGCGCCGCCCGCCCTGACGAGAAATCCTTGCGCGCAGACTTCCTTTCGTGTCCGCCCTTCTTCTCCTTCTCCTTGCTTTAAGAGGGCGCAGCCAACGGTTTTGTCTCCGACGATGAGAAGTTGGCTGTCGTCCAGTGCAAAGTCTCATTACGCCGTTGTCTGAAAACGGATTGCGACAATCAGATTATTTCTCAGTGTCCTGGCTAGACTAGTGGTGTATCAAGTAGTGTCCATACGACGGTAAATATTCCGGGTTTATTGACGTGAAAAAGCGTATGCGCTCCTTACAGTCTTAGTCGATCGGACTTTTTTCTGTGACAAAGTACCATCAGGTTTGAATCGTTAGTAACTACGAGACTAATAGCGCGTAAATAATGGTTGAGCCAGCAACGGATAGGTAATGTCTGTACATGTTTGTCACACGGTATTCGTTTTGCTTGAGACTTCAGCGTACCACGTATGCGTTTATAGGTGACGGTTACGAATTAGCTTTGTGTAAAGAGTACGTGTAGCATGGAAACGCGGTTAGACGGGAGATTGACTTTCGTGTCATTGTAAAAAGCATGTGGAGCATTATTAGGATCCAAACAGAAAAAAAATATTCTGCAGAATAGAAGTGAAAATTGCTATGAAATTGAAAATAGCAAAATAATGAAAGATGTCTTCTCATATTACTGGTAAATATGCTCTGAATTGTGAATAACCCAAGTCAGATGAAAGGTCGTGTCGAAAGAAATTCTAAAAAATGCAGAGCTGAGCGAGAGCAACGGCAGTGTCTAAAAGGAGATGAAAGGACGGCGCAAGTCGGCTACGTTGCTGGTCCGTCGGACATACGAGTACTGCGGCCAACGGCAGTGCAGATGTCTGCAATTATGCGCAGGCGTCCTCGGAGGGCAACAAAGAAAACAGTGATGGCAGCCTGACAGCGCCACTCAAGTATGATCACGACCACCAAAATACGTTCGTGTTATCAATCAGCTCTACATGAGATAAACTTGTGATTCATCTAGTCTATAACCACTATACTACTTTGCATTAAAATATTGATAATTGAATACATATTAACATGAAACACTTGTTACGACTTTCTCCCGACATTTTCACGAAAAACCGACGTTGTAGAACCGACGTCGTCGTCCCGAACTGCGCTCATAGAAACTTTTTATTTCTATTTGTCGCACAACTGTTCACTTGCTTACAGTTCCTCTTGCTTGAAATAAACATCACGTTGTTACACCAATCTGAAACCGTAGCATGGGAAACCAGAGAAAAAAAAAAAACAGGAAAACTTTTAAATGATGATGAGAGACATTTCAATAAAACAGTTTTGAGCATTAGTTTGTTTACCTTTTTGAAGGCGCGTCAACGCTACTGAAGCTTTACTTGAAAACAAGGATCGTAGACCAGACCCTAGCTGCAACTAACTTAGCCACATGACCAGGGACAACCAAATTCCAGTTGAAAGCGGTGCAACCACCGAAAATGATAGCAGTAGATATTTGCTGTTAATATAATTAAATTCATTGACGATCAGGTGGAAGGAATGACTGTGCTGACGGAAAAGGTGACGGAACGTGCAACGGAACCGCGGGACTGCTACGGTCGCAGGTTCGAATCCTGCCTCGGGCATGGATGTGTGTGATGTCCTTAGGTTAGTTAGGTTTAAGTAGTTCTAAGTTCTAGGCGACTGATGACCACAGATGTTAAGTCCCATAGTGCTCAGAGCCATTTGAACCATTTTTTTTGGAACGTGCAAGCGTATTGAATGTACGTTGGTGGTGCAGAAATTACGTCAGCGGGGGAACGACACTGAGCGGAGTGAGATCCGAATATCTAGAAGTAGAGCACACACAATAAAAAATATCCTGTCAGTGTTTCATTGATGTGTTATGTTGGAATTGGCGATAGACGTGGTGCTTATTACAACATGGATGTGCAACATTGGCAAATCAGCGATACTGATTTCCATTTTATCCTCAACGTCTAAACATCGATTGCCGTTAATAACCGACCACAAAAGACGATATTCCTTATGTTATGTTAAATGTTAAATTTGTACAATAACCTAAACGTCAACATAAATTACTGCCTTTCTTCAATAAATACCACAATACGTAATATTACTTCTTCCCACACTTGTGGTCTAAAGATTGTAGAAACGCCAATATTGAGGGACATTCTTTATTTCGTCCACTGCATTGTTGACGGCTTTTGGCGATATGGCTATACAGCTCAAATACAGAAGAGCAATTTGTTGTAGCTTTGGGCACGTAGTGAGCCGTGCGCGGCTCCTGTTTGTGCCGTTATTGCTTGACATCTTGTCTTGGCGTTACTGCCTTCTGGTTTTTTATTCGATTTACAAGCTTGCCTGCCCGTGATTGGCAGCAGCAGCGCTTATCGATATGAGTACTGTCGTACTATCTTTGGAGAGACCGCTAGTATGCCCGCGTCGTCGTGTGTCGGGAGTTGAGTTGGAGCAGCAGTGAGGTCCGGACAGCCATGACTCGCCCGACCGTTGCCGGCACACATGACTTCAGTGGGGACGACCTTGGTTGGTCGTTCGGTTGGTCGTCTCACCGGACGACGTGTATTTGGTCACCGACCGCTTCCGGATTCTCTGTCTGTGTAAGAATGACACTTAGACTGATCAGTAATTTAAATTGTAAATCCCAGTGACGTGAAAACAGTAATATTCTTATAATGTAGTGGATTGTATAAGTATAGACTGGGGGAAGGATCAAGGGAAAGAACCAGTTAAGTCTATTTTTATGAACGCAAGAAAAAGCGATTTTACTTACGGAACTGTGATTACATCAATATGTAACTACATACCGTAATTTTTATTTCATAAATTAAACATCTTTGGTACATTGAATGTGTAAATATCGTTACTGGCATTCGGTGTGTTCCCAAAATGCATTCAAACATCACACCGTAAAGGCAAAGAAACAGGTAAGTGAAGTGAAATGGAAGCAATAATTTCGTAATAATCATGATTAAACGAATTTATTTTTGTTTTGAGTTCTCAGTTTTCTGACTGGCTTGATGCGACAAGCCACGAATTCCTCTCCTGCGTCAACCTCTTCATCTCAGAGCAGCACTTGCAAAAGAATTAATGATTGTGATAATACAGAGATATTACTCACATCACATGTACAGGGTGCTTGTTTTAATATGAGACAGCTAAATATCTCGAAAACGACGCATCGTTCGAAAATAATGTTTTAGATGAAAACTCAGTATTAGTCAAGACATCTGTGTGAGCTGCACCTGGCCACCTCCTAACCACCCCACTTATGTGGGTGGGATCAGTTATGTTTTCAAATGGGAATCCTCCGTTTTATGGCATATCCGGATTGTTATGCCAAAAAGTACGTGCCGTTAACTCAAACCACTTTTTCCTTTCGTAGTAGATGGTGCTGTAATCGACAAATTGCAAGTGTGCCTATTTTTGCAACTAAGAACTGTCGCATATGATTCTACGTTTTATTTACGGCGTAAATGTAAACCTATGTGTTATAACGGCTGATATTTATGTTGTTGTACAGCGCAGTATGGTTAGAAACAACGTTTAGCGTCATCCCCAGGAACAACGACGTGGATGTAATAGTTCTCTGTTCACATCGGGATGGTTGTTATCGGTGGGTACCCTTGCATCTCACCATTGGGGTGCTTGACTTAAACGTTTCTAGCGTGCACAACAGAGGTAGCCTAATGTGGGTGGCACCGAACGTGTTGCCGAATTTGGAGACCTGAGGGGGTCGCTACACCGTTTTATTCATGCACATGTTAATGTCGCTCTACCCCGTGTTCACAGGAGGTTCCAAAACAGGAGGGCTGAAAAAACGTAAGTACCATTTGTTGCTTTGGAACGCGTCCAAATTTCGACTCATGGTTTTGAACTGCCTGGTTCCAGGGTGTACACCAGAGCAAAAATTGCAGTCGCGGTACACTTCAAAGGGGTGCGAAAATATTCATTGCGGATGCAGTCAGACAGTGTCCTTAGAGAAGGATTGAAACGTGACAGTGTTAGCAGTGTCAAAGGCTGTCATGAACATAATCCTGTTGCTCATAGCATTGCAAACTCTCGTTTTTGACCACGAAATGTGTGGTAATAAACGCCCCAGGAGAAGGGATGGTTTCATTGACATCCATAATGCCAACTCCTGAGGTCTTTTCTTTCACATTTCGGCGGCGTTGTGACTGAAATGTTTTCCTCGGCCACCCATAAGAAAGCTGCCAGCGTTCTAGCTGGGCGTGGCGCTTCTGACCTCTGGCTCAGGGACGTCAAACGAAGGCGTGAAATGTGGGTGGGCGTGTGACGACTTCCTCTTGCGAGACGTCCAAAGTGGCGATGGGCAGAATTGTGGTGAAATTTGGTGCCAATGTGACGTCATTAACCCACCTTACACCTCACATGAATTTCTGAGCTGTGGCCTTTGTTTCGCTTGAGTCGACACCTCGCTGTTTTAAGCGTTACCGAGCCCGAGGACGTCGCAGAGCGCCACGCTTTTGCACCATTAAAGAGGAAGGTTGTGGCCACCTTTCAGACCAGTTTCACACTTAGGAGTCACAATGGGAGACAATTAGGGGGTCTCGAAATTGTGATTCTTTAATTTTGTTGTGAGTGTGTTACCGAAAAAAAGGAAAATCAATATTCAGCCAAACATTCCATTCATTTCAAACTAACTTAAAACTTGCACCGCCAACACTATGGAAACGGGGAGTGATAGCGACAGTTTTCACAGAATGAGTTGGTAGTTAGGGGCTCGTATTGTTACCTAATAAAGAGATTGTAATAATACTTAGAAAGTGTATTTTTCGTGCAGACATGCACGTTTGAAATGGAACAACGCTTACTGACACTAACAAACTAAAAGTAGGATAAATTAGAATGTCAGTGGTCTAGTGCGAGTCCTTTACTACATATATTGTCACGTAGAAGAAGGTGCAATTAGATGAATGACAAACACTAACTTCACTGAACGAAGGTTTATTCAGCACTTGCACATACAAGAGCGTGGAGCGAACTGCCTCCGACCAGAACAAAAAAAATGGTTCAAATGGCTCTGAGCACTATGGGACTCAACATCTTAGGTCATAAGTCCCCTAGAACTTAGAACTACTTAAACCTAACTAACCTAAGGACATCACACACACCCATGCCCGAGGCAGGATTCGAACCTGCGTCCGTAGCAGCCTCGCGGTTCCGAACTGCAGCGCCAGAACCGCACGGCCACCGCGGCCGGTCGACCAGGACACATACGATATATATACAGGTACATAACATTCCAGTACAATGATTCTTGACATTTGTGGATACTTCTGGAATGTACTCGAACCGAATATAGAAATAAAAATTTTACAGTTCAGGTGTGTTTCGAACTCACGACCGGTCATGCCACAGTCCAGTATCACGGTTTCTGCGACATTACTTTCTCCTTAAGACAACAGCGACTCGGTGTTACGTCCTCCTAGTTCGGGAACGAGTCATCGGTCCTGCATACTCCGCCCCCGATGACTGATGTTCGCCCTGGCTGTCATCTTCGTAGAACTTCCTTTGCCGTTACACTCTTCGTCACCTTTCCGCTTGTTGCCTGTCGCTGGAGCTCCGAATTTACCCTGGGTTGCACAATTCTTATAGGGCTTCATTCGAAGGACATGGACTGTATCTCTGATCTTTTGTCGTCTTGTGTCGGGGTCGAAATCTTCAACCTCAGAAGTAAAATCAGACAACTGTCTTACAACCTTTTAAGGTCCAAAGTAGCGCCTGAGGAGGTTCTCACAGAGACCAACCTTCCGAACAGGAGTGAAGAACCATACGAGGTCGCTAGGCTGATAGACAACAGGGCGTTGGCTCGCGTCATACCTTCGGCAATCGTTTTCTTGAGCCTGCAGCGTGCGGAGTCGAGCTAACTGCCGAGCTTCCTCAGCTCTGGTTCGTCTCGGTTTTCTGTTCGCCGTGCAATCCAAGTGCCTTTTGAACTTCCTCTCTCACTATGTGACGAAGAACATTTGTGAAATCAGTTTCTTCCTCCATCACAGACATCGATACGGCGTTTGGAAGCCGTTCAAACTTCTTGTGTGTAGTTCTTTTTTGATGCATTTTCTCGATACACTGGCACCATTTTATGAAGTCGTCTGCTGTCGAAACTACCGTCAGGATTAGGGCTTGATACATGTCCTCAGCAACACCCTTCATGAGATGTGCAACCTTATCTTCCTCGTTCATTCTAGGGTCCACTATTTTACACATGTAGGATGCTGCAGTTTCTCCTGGACGTTGTGCCCTGCACTTTAATTTATCTTCAGCCTTGAACTTCTGTTGTGTGTCGCCGAAATACTTGCGCAGTTCCGCCTGGAATACTTCCCAACTTGTGAAATACTCCTCGTTGTTCTCATATCATTGCTTGGCAGTGTCCTGCAAATAGAAAAATACGTTAGCCAAACACATGGTGTCATCCCATTTGATAAATTTGGCTATACGCTCATATACCTTCAGCCACTTGTTTGGATCTTGGCCATCGTCAGCAGAGAACCCGGAAGGATGTCTCATGTGGTGGCCCATCGTAACGTCCTCTTCTTCTTCTGTCTCCGACTGATTGCGAACTGTTCAATATGGCTCGAACTCGGGTTTCTCGACACGTAAACGGCAGCTCTGTCGTGGCGTGATGGGTGCCACTGTGTCGTCGATAATGTGCGCTGTATCACAAGTTCCAATGCCCAGCGCCTCCACCAGAATAATGTCACGTAGAAGAAGGTGTAAGTAGATGAATGACGAAACTAACCTCACTTTACGAAGGTTTATTCAGCACTCGCACATACAAGAGCGCAGTGCGAACTACCTCCGACCAGAACACATACGGTACATATACAGGTACAGAACATGCAGTACAATGATTCTTGACAGTTGTGGATGCTTCGAGAATGTACCCGAACCGAATACAGAAATTAAAATTTTGCGGCTTAATTATGTTTTGAGCTCACGACCCTCCACGCAACAGTCTAGTGTCATAACCACTACACCACTACACCACGGTTTGTGCTATACGACTTTGAAAAGTTTCTACACCGACGCTTGTACGTGCCATTCACACTGTGTGGTTGCTAGGTACAATGTTGCTATGTTTGCTTACATTGTACGCTTGTGTTCATTGAGTGAACTGCGACTTACTAGTCAGTTAATGTACGACAGTGCTAGCAGTAGGTCGTGACTGGACGATGCGATTTACCAATGCAGAAAAGGCCGACCTATTCGTGTTGAATAGCGAGTGCAGAAAGAAAGCGGTTCGGTCTTGTACGGTGTATGCGGATCTCAATAAACGTCAACCATATCGCCTAACTACTCGTAACGTTACAAATACCAAGAACGAAGTGCAAGAATTAGGAAGTTTGTGAAAGAGAGACGTAGTCTTTCGTCCCTGCTGTTCGCCCCCGGTAGCTGAGTGGTCAGCGCGACAGTGTGTCAGTCCTAAGGGTCCGGGTTAGATTCCCGGCTGGGTCGGAGATTTTCTCCGCTCAGGGACTGGGTGTTGTGTTGTCCTAATCATCATCATTTCATCCCCATCGACGCGCAAGTCGCCGAAGTGGCGTCAGATCGAAAGACTTGCACCAGGCGAGCGGTCTACCCAACGGGAGGCCCTCGTCACACGACATTTCATTTCATTTCAATCTACAGTGAAGGTAATAGGAGGAAGGTTCAAGAGCGGGATAAAAATTCAAGGTGAAAGGATATCAATGTTAAGATTCGCTGACGACATCGTTATCATCAGTGTAATTGGCTCAAATAGCTCTGAGCACTATGGGACTTAACTGCTGAGGTCATCAGTCCCCCAGAACTTAGAACTACTTAAACCTAACTAACCTAAGGACATCACACACACCCATGCCCGAGGCAGGATTCGAACCTGTGACCATAGCGGTCGCGCAGCTCCAGACTGTAGCGCCTAGAACCGCTCGGCCACTCCGGCCGGCTTCAGTGTAAGTGCCGACGTGTTAGATTTGTAACTGGTAAGTTCGAACAACAGGAAAGTGTTATGGACATGCTTCGGGAACTCAAACAAGAATCCCTGGAGGGAAGGCGACGTCCTTTTCGAGAAACACTTTGACAAAATTTAGAGAACCGGCTTTTGAAGCGGGCCGCAGAACTATTCTTTTGCCTCCAGCATACATTGATCGTAAGGACCGCGAAGAAAATATACGAGAAATTAGGGCTCCTACAGAGTCATATAGACAGTCGTTTTTCTCTCGCTTTACCAGCGAGTGGAACAGGAAAGGAAATGGCTACTATTAGTGCGGGGTTCCCTCCGCTACGAGCCATAGGGTGGATTGCGGAGTATCGTTGTATATGTTGATTTAGAAAAATTACAGGATCTGTTGAATGGAAGAAACACTCTAATTAATATAGAATATAGACTAGAGTAAATTGAAGAAAGACGAAAATGATGAAGTAGCAGAAATGAGAACGGAGAGAAATTTTTCTTCAGAACTGGGGATCACAAAGTCGATGAATTCTGCCACATAGGCAGCAAATAACCCATGATGGATGGAGCAAGGAGGACATAAAAAGCAGGCTGTTAGTGGCAAGAAGGATATTCCTGGCCAATAGAAGTCTGTTATTATCAAACATAGGTCTTAATTTGTGGAAGAAATTTCTGAGAATGTACGTATGGGTACATGGTAGTGAGACATGGACTGTTGGAAAACTGGCATAGAAGAGAATCTGAGCTTTTGAGAAATGGTTCTACAGAAGAATGTTAAAAATTGGGTGGTCTCGTAAGCTAAGGAATGAGGAGGTTCTCCGGAAAGTCAGGAAGGAAAAGAACATGTGGAAATCAGTGACAAGATGAAGGGACCGGACGATAGAAGATCTGTTAACACATCAGAGAATAACTTCCATGGTAATAGACGGAGCTGCAGAGCGTAAAAACTGTAGAGATAGACAGAGATTGGAATATTTCCAGCAAATAACTGAGAACGTAGGATGCAAGCGCTACTATGAGCTGAAAAGGTTGGCACAGGGTCGCATCAAACCTGTCAAAAGACTGGTGACTCAAAAAAAAAAAAAAAAAAAAAGAATTGCGCAATGGGTAGCGTTTCTGGTATAAGCGACGTAAGCCCAATGCGTTGCCATCCACCGCACTGTCTATGTAACGCATGGTTGCGAGCACTTGGATGATATGCAATGATATTTTTTGAGTTCTTCAGTTCTTCTCGGCTTCGTAGACTTGTGTGAGACCTAGCGTTGTCATGAAGAAGGAGAAGCTCGTTTCAGTTTTGTGGCAGCGAATACGCTGAAATAGATTCTTCAGTTTCCTGAGGGCAGCACAATACACTTCACAGCTGACCATTGCTTCATGAGGGAGAATATGAAACAGAATAATCGCTTCAGAGTCTCAGGTGACGGTCGCCATGACTTTACCGGCTGAGGGTGTAGTGCCCTTCCATAGAATGCCATTTTGTTTCCGATTCGAGGTGACAAACTTATGTTTCATCGTCTGCAGCGGCGTTCAACAAAAAATTATCAGCTTCGTAACGTGCAAGCAATTCCGCACAGATGGTTCGTCGTTGTTCTTTATGGTCTTCCCTCTGGCGGCGAGGAAACCAGCGAGCACACACCTTTGAGCACCCCAACTGGTGAACCAGTGTGTCAGCATCACCAGCAGAGACGTCCAGTTGAAGAGCGAGGAGTTTGATTGTGATCATCAGATCACCTCGAATAAGAGTGGCGCGGTCATCAGTGCTCATACAAAGTCCCAATTTGTACACAGTCCAGTTCTTTTACACTGCCCAATCTAGCCACTGACACGAATACACACAGGGAATCCGACAGGTTAGCGCAACCTTGTTGCGTTGACGACAGACACCTCGCCCAACGACTCGCCTTGCTATTTTTCACTGTCACTTCTCTGTAGAAATTCTGCAAGCGCCTATGAATATCTGCAGTGCTCTGGTTTTCCGCCAAAAGAAACTCAATGACGGCTTTTTGCTTGAAACGCACCTCCGTAGCAATATTAATTTTGAAAACTACGTACAGCGCCGCCACCTGTCGGAAATTCATGAAACTATAGAGACTGAAGCGGGAAAATCACACGATGACCCACAAAATATTCTGCATTTTTTCAACCGAAACTGGCCAGGGAACAAAAGGGTTGCATTACTTATTGAACGTCCGTTGTACATTTTTCTCCGACAAACAGCACGTGTCTATGTACATCGTGTAAAAGTACCTTTCCGAATAATTGGGTAACTACTCCTTCTTCTCTCCTTGTTGTATGAGGAACCCACTTCTGAAGTTTTGCTTGCGAGTTTAGAAACACAGTGTACATGGAGAAATGTTTGTCCAGTGAAAGTGTGTTAAGAACAGTGTTAGTGCATCACAAGATTATCAAACCATAACAAAAAAAAAAAAAAATGGCTCTGAGCACTATGGGACTTAACTTCTAAGGTCATCAGTCCCCTAGAACTTAGAACTACTTAAACCTAACTAACCTAAGGACATCACACACATCCATGCCCGAGGCAGGATTCGAACCTGCGACCGTAGCGGCCGCGCGGTTCCAGACTGTAGCGCCTTTAACCGCTTGGCCGCCACGGCCGGCTCACCCCATAACAACTGACGCAAAACCAACTACATGCTGTATGGGCTGTGCTTTCACTCACAACAGTGAAGTATACCTCCACGCCAGCAGAAGACAACACTGGATATCGATTTCTGACCACCCACTGCCCACCCCCACCCCTCTTCCATACACAGCAATAGCCACTACAGCTGCCGAACGGTGAACAAAACGGCTTAATTTAGACTACGACTTTTTATCTTTAAGTAACTTCTGTATGAATAAACGCCTGATTATGGTCAAAACATGACAGAAACGTGTTGCAAAATGTTAAAATAAAAATAAAATAAATAAATGTGACTTAGCCAGCACGACCACAATTACATACTTGGACTGGGTTTGACTTACGACGAGGTCACACTTCATTTGTTTAGTACTGATGACCACTCCTAGGTGGACTTCCGAGAAATGTGATATACTTTATGCGTCTAAACAACTTGTGTGTGTTTTGTTGGTTGGTTGGTTTGGGGAAGGAGACCAGACAGCGAGGTCATCGGTCTCATCGGATTAGGGAAGGACGGGGAAGGAAGCCGGCCGTGCCCTTTGAAAGGAACCATCCCGGCATTTGCCTGGAGCGATTTAGGGAAATCACGGAAAACCTGAATCAGGATGGCCGGACGCGGGATTGAACCGTCGTCCTCCCGAATGCGAGTCCAGTGTCTAACCACTGCGCCACCTCGCTCGGTGTGTGTTTTGTCTAATGGTCCGTGTTCCGTACTATCACAAGTTAATCGTTCACTGTACGAACACACTCGGTGCCGTATCTGATGGGAGTAACTGTTCGATAGAAATCAGAAGACACGTGAACTCACTTACGAAGTATGCGCTCAGTTTATATCAGTACTGTTACGGGCGCTATAAAAATACTTGTAAGTCACAGTTGTGTAGTGAACACTTTCTTTAATTAAGCGTTTCGATTTATACATCATCATCAGATTAATCTGAAAAAAATCCGTGAAGAACCACAAATAATACATAGTGTATAGTAGTAGTTTCTGACCACTAAAAACAAAGACGCCATATGTCAAATTGTAATGTGAAAACAGGAAAGTTTGGGGGAAAACATCATGTATAAATATAGTCACCTATCTTATCCATAAGACAGAGAAAAACTGAATCATTACGCCAGTTGCGCCGTTCAGGAAGACAAGTAGACCGTCAGGTGGTGGTACTGGTGAACATTGGTTTTTAACACTTAAATACAATTAGTACAATACTATGAAAATCACGTAGAGACGATCTGGTGGTCGTGTATAATTACAAAACGAATGCACATCACATCAAATACCATAAAATAACGACTGTATCAGACACAAAACCAAATCACATGTTGTAGAGGAGAGCAGTCAATAGGGGATCGCCAGCTGAAGGCGGAGGGGGACTGATCCATGGATCGGCACGGAAAATAAACTTTTTATTACAAAAGACTTGTGATTAAAATAGATGTATTACTCGTAAAACACACCGGAAATACCCGACTGCATACCACATCAGGCACAGGAAATAAATTTCTATGCATGGTTTGCCAAGAAACCCATACATCTAAGGAAATTGACAAATGACAAAAGGAAAGGAAAATCTAAAGATATTAACATATGTAGGTACAATTTCCTGGGTTAATAATCACACAAAAGTAGTACCACAGAGGCTTCACAGGAAACAGTGGTCAACAATGTAAAATAACAACTTAATAATGAAAGGAGTTACTGCATACAATGAAAATGGCAGAAAGTGAACATACAATTATACATTATCCAAGAACGGTCCAAGTAAGGGAAGCTGAGGCTAGATAGTGGGCAGAGAGGGGGGAACAGTGGGGTCTGTTGGTGGACATCTGTTTAATAAAATTCAAATGTGGTTACGCAACTCATACTGTATAAACCTACCGCAGTGATATCGATTTTTTACTGAATTCCAATTTAAAGCAGAAAGTATGTACTATTTAAAAATAAATCCCACAGAAACAGGCCTATAGTTACTTACTCATTATATCATGTACCACTGTCGTGTTGTTACTGTTTGTTCATTTACTATTTTTGTGGAGTCCTTACATCGATGCACATGGATTTCAAGTTCCTCCAGAATACCAAGATTACGCCCTTCGGGTCTAGACGCCAAATATTTTAATCTTTTGAGATGTCGGAAATGACGTGGTTCTCATTCTTAAATTACAAAGCAAAGGAAACACTATTTTTGTAAGTATATTCAATAAATCTGGTTTCAAATTCCCTCACTGTCTGATCTATACAGCGCGTATCACCTAAAACTTGTCCCGCAAATATTGCGGAAATAAAAAGTGCTGTTGATGTGTGGTTTCCGCAGGACTGATTGGTAGTCAAAGGCTCGTATTGCTAGCCAATCAACACACTGTAATAATACTTAACAGACTAAAAGTAGGGTTAATTAAAATGTCAGTGGTGTTCATTGCAGTATTCTATTGCGAGTCGTTTATGAGATATCGTATGTTAAAAAGTTCCCACACCGACCTCGTACAGTACCTGTGGTACCGGGCCGATCAAGGCACAGGTCCTCTGCGTCCAATCTAACGATCTGGAAACAATTCGTGAAGGCATGCTGTAGTACTTCGTGCACTATGGGCTGGACGGCCATCATGTTGGCACTCACTGCTAGTCTGCAAAGAAACGTCTTTTAGCATCCGTGGAAGATGGTCTGTTAGGAGTATGCGATACTAGTGCGCTTTCAGCGTTCCGTCTACGAAAAACGGTCCTATGAGCTGATGGTTCACTACCTCGCACCTTACGTTTACACTCCATGAACGTTGACGTTCCAGCTGACGAAGCCAACGGGATTGTCAACAGATCAGTAGCGTATGTTTCGGCGGTTTACGTAGCCATGGTTGGTAAATGTGGCTTTATCACTTAACAAGATACACTGTACATATGGAGTATCCTGTCTTAATGCCCATATACAGAAGTTAACACGATTCTCATAATCGTTTGCGTACTGCCCTTGATAGAGAGAGAGTGATAGGTTAAAATTCATGATGAAACCATCAGCTGTAATTTATTTTGCACAATTCGCAACTAGTTTCGGTCAATGGTTATCGGAAAGCTTGTTATTGATCGAAACTAGTTGCGAATTGTGCAAAATAAATTACAGCTGATGTTATCACCATGAATTTTAATAATTATTTGGCGGCTGAATATCCCCCCCCTCCCCCCTGCAAACACACGTAAAGATGTGATAGGGACGGAATCTATGTCGCAGGAAACTGCTTAAGACACTTGCCTCACTCGTGTCGCTTCGTCGTGCGATTGCGCAGGAGCTAACGAACTGATCAAATACAACAGTAACAACAACATTAATTTCTCCCTCTTCTGTCGTCACTTGTTATCTTCTGTTACGTTAATTATGTGTTATATTACCACTTGCAAGTAGCTGGTCGAAGAGGCTTATAAACAATCGTAGAGATTGTTGACGTCTATTGGTATATCTTGCAGCATACTCCGTTCAAGAATGAACCCCAATCTTTCTACACTCTTCATACACCATGAGCAGGTTGGCTTTTTTCTGCGTTATTAAATACCATCGTCCACTCACGACTTACTGCTTGGACTGTCAAACACTATCTGAGTAACAACATCTCGATACATTCAAGGAATACTTCAGCACACTGTAAGAAAACATAACAACATCGTACCCAGCGACCACACAGGTTGAACGGCACATATGTGTCGATGTGGATACTTTTCAAAATACGATATCTCGTATATGACTCGATCTAGAATCCTGCAACAAACACCAATGACATTCTGATTTACCCTACTTTTAGTCTGTTAATATCAATAGGAATTGTTCTATTTAAAGAAGTGTAAGTTTGTGCAAAAAACACACTTTCTAAGTGTTATTAAAGTCTCTTTATTGGGTAACAGTACGAGCGCCTGTCTATCAGTCCGTTCTGTGAAAACCGTACAGGAATGGTTCTTCCCATTTCAGCAATAATTGCGCTGAAAGTTTTAGTCGCTTCATCTTGTATAAGCATAATCACAAGATCCACTGGTGGTTTTAAAGACACCTGTCTTCCTTAATTTATTTTTTTTTGCTTCGCGTCCGTGACTAAGGAGTGAACCAAGTTCAGTATTCGTTTGATAGCCAATATTAACATTCGCCTGTATGGAAGTATTGCCTGTTTTTTCAGATACTGGAGCAGAGTCGGGCAAAATGCGAAGTTTATTTCATTATTTTTAAGTAAAAATGCCACGTTTGTCCTACCCTTAAGGATTTTTTCCGCCATTGCCCGACCTATGTTTTCTGGAAAACCACTTGCCACTGCCATCTTCACAGTCATATAAATGTCCTTCTTAGTGGCATCCTCATGAATCTGTGATTTAGTATGTCTATTAGACATTGCTCAGAAGCGCTCATGAGTGTTTAGAGTCGGCACTAATGATTAAATCTGTGGGCGTGCGTTTCCCCGCGTTTCCGATAAATACTGATTACCAGTTGAGATCTCTCTCTTCTTAATGTCAGATCGAGGAAATCTAGTGACAGACTTTCCTCTAGCTTCACTGTGAATAGCATATTTTCATGCATCTGACTGAATAAACCAGCGAAGCTCTTAATGTCTTTTTTGTCCGCTTAGTATATTAGACATATATCATCTACATATCCGCAGTACAAAGAAATATTACCATTGAGACTTGGGCTCAAAGCGAAGAACCTGTTTATTCCGTCTCCCTTACTCCACCTCTCACTTTTTTACTACTGGAGTTAATTTTATTCGGCTTGTGGTTTTATTTATTTAGATATGATTATATATGTGTAGCAGCAAGTAAGTTGGTACATGGTAACTAGTAACTTTGCTTTACGATATTAAAGTTTGGATTTGCAATGCTCAGACTGATATAAAACTGAAACTGAGAGCTGATGGCAGTACACAAAATTATTTGCTACAAGTTGCTATGGTTTTAATTCAATCTTATTACACTGTCTTTACTAAGTAATTCTTTCTTCATAAAAGCAAGTAACTTCGAGTAATGTTGAATAAATATTTCGCTTTGGCTGTATGAGTCACACTAGGACACATATGTTAAGTTCAGACATAGAGTGGGAGAGGGAATGAACACTTTTATCATAAATGTGGCACACCGTGGATCAAATTATTGCTTTTCCGCATCTGCTCTGGATAATCATGTAGGGAACATTCACTTGCTACTGTCACGTAATCAAGAAAGAAAGAAAACTGTATCTGAACTCACTACCTTGCATAGTATTCAGAAAAGTCAATAATGAAATTCAAATGATCGTTACAGCAGTGAATGTTGGTTACATTATGCAGTGGATTTTTGAATACTGTTAATTAGAACAGGAGCGCGGCTAGCCCGCGTTCTCTTAATCTCAGGGAAAAAATGTAAAATATTGCTTTAGTTTCACAGAGCAGACCTTGCCACAAAATGTGAAAATGATAAAGTCATAACACAGTTGTTCGTTATATTTTTGTACCCGCATAGAACATGTCGCACAGTACCTTCCAAATCAAACTGAGAAATGCACTGAATAATATAATATAGTCTGCCGGCACTGCTGGAAGCTGTAAGAAAATGTTAATATTATTATGTTACCCCGCGTTACCGGCGAGGCGACTGTGATGTCTGAAATAAATATTTTTTAAATGTGCCGCGTCTGCGGTCGTTGCCCTCGCAGATTGGTACAGCGGCTTCCGCTAAATTAAATACTGAAAATGTCTAAATTATTTACGGGACGAATGGCTGGCAACTTTACAAATTATTTTAAAAACATATTTGCTAAAACTCTATATATTCAAACAAAAATGCATAAATTTTACACACCTTTTTACAACAACTCGCCTAATGGCGGATCTCAAGCTTCATGAACAAAAGACTCACGGCCAGCATATACATTTGCTTAACACGCAAGTGTTACTCGTAACGAAACCCAAAGAGAACAGAGAGATTATTACAATGCTTTTTACTATTTATACATGTACTGAAGTGACCTTTTTATCTGAGGTACAGATCATAATCACTAATTCATTTAAAAAGAATACGATTTTCAAAGATAATAATATGTCGTGGATTCAAAGTTAAAAAATGCATAAAACGTCAAATAATTATGAATGTTCTATATACACACATAATACATTCGTTAAATGTTTACACAGTCTTGCTTTATTGCTTCACTTGGTCATGTTTATTCGTGTTTAAATTATTTCTCTTTCGCCGTGTGCGTGGCACTATATCGATACATGTTAACTGGTCTTACACACACCGAAAAAATTCCATCACACGCTTTTTATGACGACTGGCCAGGAGACTCTACATGTTCCCAGTTCGTTGATAAAGATGTCTGCTAGAACGCCTGAGTGAGAACTACCCATCCCTAGCCCATCCTTTTGATGAAACATCTTGCCGTTAAAAGAAAAGTAACTGAACGACAGTGAGAACTGTAATGGATTTAGCAATTCAATAACTTCTCTCAAGCACATCTTATTGTGTTTAATTAAATTTTTCCTAGTAATTTCCAACGTTTCCAAAAGGGGGATGGTGATGTTTAAATTTTTGATGCCTAATAATGCCAGTGTCGCGTTCTGTGAGATAATAAGTTCTCTAACGATAATAGCCAACATGTAACTGATTTCCAGGGAATAGGTCATGCTTGATCTAAGCCCAGAGCAGTGGAGGGTGTGGATCAAAGAAGTCACATTTTTTTATTTGACAAGGATTAGAGAAGGAAATTAACGTGCCCTTTAAGTTTAATAACAATATATAACCTTAGACCAATATTCACTTTTTACTGGTAGTTACCAACCTTAGCTTTCAATATGGAGCGTACAAAGACCGTCTTCAATCAACATATCAATAAAATTAAACCATTGAATCACACTTACACATAACTTTCTGTGATCTTTAACTCCATATATTGCATCTGCTTCCGTGTACAAGTACATGCATGCAATACAATGTCGGCTGTTAACTGACTAGGCTGGCAGCGCCAAGAAAGCTATCGACAACAATCGACGATCTACGCGATTCGACATTATCGATACAGCTACTACCTTCTGCCACCGGGCGGAGGCTCCACTTAGAGCAGCATTTCATTTCAGCCTCATGTATCCTTCCTGAAGTTGCAGATTTTTACTGACTTCACTTTAATTTTCCTTAAAGTCGATAATATTTTCAGAACCATTTATCCAGCGTGCGGATACTGTTGTATCTGCCTGCCTCGTAGTGGTTTCCTTTCCAAACCTCCCCACCAGGACTCGCATAAACAGCTCTCATAAGCACCGGGATGTTTTCCTGTATGGCCTGGGCTGTTAACCACGGAGTTTTACGTAGCCTCCACAGCGTCTGGGAGAGCCAACCTTACTGACAGGCAGCAGCAGAGAACGTTGTCGGCGGGACACTATTTTGCTACGTCAGGTCGAGGGCCCTGGTAGCACCACATGGAAATCCATCCGCTTTAGGCTATTTAGGCCATCGCCGGACCGTGCTAAGCCAATTACTCCCTACGCTTCAAGTCGGTAGTATCAGCAGTTCCCTCTGGCCGTATCAGCAGTTCAGTCTTAGCAATTCAGTCTCAGCGGTACAAGGTGGCAGTTCCAGCAGTTTCGTCTCAGTGCTCCGCGCCAACAGAACCGGCCCACTAACGTTGCAGGTGTTCATGCAGCCGCCTACCTACACTCTTGGGTTCGTCGTGTAGGCACATCACAGCCAACGTCACAGGAGAGATATTTTTGTTGTATGTAGTTGTGTGGATATTCATCCAAAGACATTATAACAGAGTTTCGTTTTTTAAATATACACTGCTGGCCATTAAATTGCTACACCACGAAGATGACCTGCTACAGACGCGAAATTTAACCGACAGGAATAAGATGCTGTGAAATACAAATGATTATCTTTTCAGAGCATTCACACAAGGTTGGAGCCGGTGGCGACACCTACAACGTGCTGACGACCGGCCTTGCCTGGTGAAACGTTGTTGTGATGCCTCGTGTAAGGAGGAGAAATGCGTACCATCACGTTTCCGACTTTGATAAAGGTCGGATTGTAGCCTATCGCGATTGCGGTTCATCGTATCGCGACATTGCTGCTCGCGTTGGTCGAGATCCAATGACTGTTAGCAGAATATGGAATCGGTGGGTTCAGGAGGGCAATACGAAACGCCGCGCTGGATCCCAACACCTCGTATCACTAGCAGTCGAGATGACAGGCATCTGATCCGCATGGTTGTAACGGATCGTGCAGCCACGTCTCGATCCCTGAGTCAACAGATGGGGACGTTTGCAAGACAACAACCATCTGCACGAACAGTTCGACGACGTTTGGAGCAGAATGGACTATCAGTTCGGAGACCTTGGCTGCGGTTACCCTTGACGTTGCATCACAGACAGGAGTGCCTGCGATGGTGTACTCAACGACGACCCTGTGTGCACGAATGGCTAAACGTCATTTTCTCGGATGAATCCAGGATCTGTTTACAGCATCATGATGGTCGCATCCGTGTTTGGCGACATCGCGGTGAACGCACATTGGAAGCGTGTATTCGTCATCGCCATACTGGCATATCACCCGGCGTGATGGTATGGGGTGCCTTGTTCGCATTGACGGCACTTTGAACAGTGGACGTTATATTTCAGATGTGTTACGACACGTGGCTCTACCCTTCATACGGTCCCTGCGAAATCCTACATTTCAGCAGCATAATGCACGACCGCATGTTGCAGGTCCTGTACGGGCCTTTCTGGATACAGAAAATGTTCGACTGCTGCCCTGGCCAGCACATTCTCCAGATCTGTCACCAATTGAAAACGTCTGGTCAACGATGGCCGAGCAACTGGCTCGTCACAATACGCCAGTCACTACTCTTGATGAACTGTGGTATTGTGTTGAAGCTGCATGGGCAGCTGTACGTGTATACGCCATCCAAGCTCTGTTTGTCCCAATGCCCAGGCGTATCAAGGTCGTCATTACGGCCAGAGGTGGTTGTTTTGGGTACTGATTTCTCAGGATCTATGCACCCAAATTGCTTGAAATCACATGTCAGTTCTAGTATAATATATTTGTCCAATGAATAGCCGTTTATCATCTGCATTTCTTCTAGGTGTAGCAATTTTAATGGCCAGTAGTGTAGTTACTCTTCTAAAGTATCTTCGATCACTTATGAGGACGAGGACACTCTAGATACAAAGACCGCTGAGTCAGACGGCAGCACAGCTGATGGTGTGTTTGCGCGACCTGCTGGAGACGCCGGGCGTAATGAGGGCTCAGGCGGGCAGCGGCGGCCCTTATCCCGGGGTCGGCAGCAGCGCCGCCGCTCATGTTTTATGCATGATTGATTAGGCCGGCGATCGAGAGGCGCCGCACTGACTCATTAGCAAAGCCGGCCGCGCCGCTCAAAAACTCATCTGTCCGGCAGCGACGCCCGGCGCAGCGTCGCACCGCACACCTCTTTCCCACACGCCTCTCCACCCCCACTCACCACCCCCCACCCCGGCCAATGCCACTACCTTCCGGCTGTCACTGCCTTTCGATTGCACAAGGGGGCTACACTCTCTCAGGCCGACATGCAATCTTAATTGTCCAGCAGTACCATCTACATCTACATACATACTCCGCAATCCTCCATACGGTGCGTGGCGGAGGGTACCTCGTACTACAACTAGTATCTTCTCTCCCTGTTCCACTCCCAAACAGAACGAGGGAAAAATGACTGCCTATATGCCTCTGTACGAGCCCTAATCTCTCTTATCTTATCTTTGTGGTCTTTGCGCGAAATGTAAGCTGGCGGCAGTAAAATTGTACTGCAGTCAGCCTCAAATAATGGTTCTCTAAATTTCCTCAGTAGCCATTCACGAAAAGAACGCCTCCTTTCCTCTAGAGACTCCCACCCGAGCTCCTCAAGCATTTACGTAACACTCGCGTGATGATCAAACCTACCAGTACCAAATCTAGCAGCCCGCCTCTGAATTGCTTCTATGTCCTCCATCAATCCGACCTGATAGGGTTCCCAAACCCTCGAGCAGTACTCAAGAATAGGTCGTATTAGTGTTTTATAAGCGGTCTCCTTTACAGATGAACCACATCTTCCCAAAATTCTACCAATGAACCGAAGACGATTATCCACCTTCCCCACAACTGCCATTACATGCTTGTCCCGCTTCATGTCGCTCTGCAATGTTACGCCAAAATATTTAATCGACGTGACTGTGTCAAGCGCTACACTACTAATGGAGTATTCAAACATTACGGGATTCTTTTTCCTATTCATCTGCATTAATTTACATTTATCTATATTTAGAGTTAGCTGCCATTCTTTACACCAATCACAAATCATGTCCAAGTCATCTTGTATCCTCCTACAGTCACTCAACGACGACACCTTCCCGTACACCACAGCATCATCAGCAAACAGCCGCACATTGATATCCACCCTATCCAATAGATCATTTATGTAGATAGAAAACAACAGCGGACCTACCACACTTCCCTGGGGCACTCCAGATGATACCCTCACCTCCGATGAACACTCACCGTCGAGGACAACGTACTGGGTTCTATTACTTAAGAAGTCTTCGAGCGACTCACATACTTGGGAACCAATCTCATATGCTCGTACCTTAGTTAGGAGTCTGCAGTGGGGCACCGAGTCAAACGGCTTTCCGGAAGTCAAGGAATATGGCATCCGTCTGATACCCTTCATCCATGGTTCGCAAGGCTACCATCGTAGCGTATCACTCCGCAATAGATCGTGGCTTTCTGTATTCGAAGTACCGTATGTTGAGTTTTTACAGACATTCCCAGCATAACAATTATTGGGATGTCCTACTGGCCTACGTCACCGCTACGTACAACACGGAAGTTTACCAGAGCACAGCATGGAGTAATTTTAGGGTGCAAGATGCTGTTACCCTTTGAGTTTTGCAAATCCCCGCCACAAGGAGACATTTCATCAGTGAAAGAGTTTCTTGGAGAGTGAAACTTACCTGGAAGCAAGTAAAAAAAAGGAAAACTGAATGCAAAGTCTTTAAAGAAACAGGAAAGTGCGAGTGATGTGAAAGCAGTGTAATCTAAGAAACATTTGGGTCAATGGGTTATGTTAGCGAATCCTTATGTGGCGAGGGGGAAAAAGAAAAAGTTCGTGTCACTGTATAATGGCCTTTACCAGGTAACAGAGATGACATTGCCAGTTGGCATTAAATCGCAGCTCCCCTTCCGCCCTTCGATAGTCAACGTAAGCCGAATTCGCCCGTTTAAGAAGGTATGGACAATTTGCCTCGTGTGATACCAGTTTCTATAGAAGGGGGGGGGGGGCGAGAAAAAGAAAAAAACGGAAATATCAAAGTGAAGGAAGCACATTCAGTCCATGGAGGAGGGATGGCGCAATGAGTCTTATCGCGTTAGGCCTATTGTACTAAGGGTGTTTGGCTGAAGCAGTAAGGTACGTTCTGTGTTGCAAGGTGTCGTATTTTCCAAGCAGACGGACATGATTTTGTCGGATCAACAGTAGACATTAAATGTAAATTGCAACATTTGGGCTCTCGGGAACGAGATAACGAGACTGGAAGAAACGTTTGGGAAATTGCATAGCACGATGAGTAATCAGTCGTGGTACAACGGCACACAAGGAGAGTATCATCTGTTACAACTGAAGTTTGCAAAGCTACAGGTGCAACTATGACAGAGTATGGAGTTCATCCCTGGGGTTAGATGGAAAAGTGGATAGCTGAACGCAGGTGGAAAGATCCCAAAGACAGTGTTTGGTACAGCTGATGCGGACGATATAGCTAACGTCAGTAAGACATTACAGAAAGTTTGGAAGGAGGCGAAAAGCAACCAAGTATCAGTCAATTTGCACGCAACCCATCTTGCCAGTTTGGAAAGCGATGTGCTCAACAACAGTCGTGAGTTGGCCGCATATTAGGTCTTCTGTCAAAATCACCAATCGGGACTAGCGTGTTATTGGTGATCGCTTGGACAATTTTGATGCACAGTTAATGATTGCCGCATAACTATGCAATTTTGTTGACACCTTGCCGGATGCTCGTATTGAAACTTTGGAGCTGCAGGAAACACTATTGCATGTCATGCATGGACACCTTACATCAGTTCTGGTGTATTACCATGAGACATCTCTTAGAGCATGTCATAAGCTATAGAAGTAAGTGGCAGCAGCAGTTGGTAGTGATTGGTTCATCAATGTCAGCCACTTATGTATTCCTTGTGGTGATCAGACACATGTCTTGTTCAAGAGGATAGAGCAGTCAAGTGTAAAATGGTTTAGAGGCAGAATGCAAGGACACATTCCTTCCAAAGAAGGGGGGAATGTGGAGGGTCTAAAGATTTGAGCAATTAAGTTAGTTAAAAGTAGGAATCTTACAGTAATGTAGTTAAAATATGAAGAATATTTGGAGCCAGAAGTCATGCGTGTGTTACGTTCTGTTGCACAACTCAGTGGTATGGTGTCATGACGCAGTGGGTCAGTACCGTGCCGAATTAAGCAACACAAAGGAAAACACGGTGTCACTGACCAGCAGAGTACGTGACATGCCATGGTATCAACCTCAAGGACAATAATCGGGTCAATTATGACAGCTGAGCAACACCGGAATATTCCACCAAACTGCTGGGTAGGTAGAACCGCAAACATCAGTGGCAGATAGCCATATTTAAGAACCTGCAGCCACCTCATCATCATTGACCATCGTGATGCGTTGGAGTAATGCAGCGCCTGTATCATCCAGTGCCGCCATCAGCTCGGAGTTGTCACTGTGATCAGAGTCATCGCAATGGTCACCATCGTAATGCAAGTCGTCGCCTAGGAGGTGACAGAGGGATGACGCCACTGTGGTCGTCGCCATCACTATCATCGGAATCTATCCACAGGCAGCTGACTTTAATGGGAGTCATTGCCTGGGGTGCCTTGTGATAACGCACTCTCGCCATCATCCTGGAACGCTGTTTCCACAAACACTGTAACTGGGGCCTGAGCCAGAGACCCAGCCCATTGACGACACACAACCGCCTCACCCACCACCCACGATCAAAACAGAGGCTCGCAGTGTGTAGTTCCAGCCACCACCGTGTGGCCCAGCAATGCCTTAACGCCCCTGCCGAGGCAGAGCATTCCATTTACGCCAGCACAACTACAATCTCAGCAGTGGGCCCACTTGTGAGTGTCTGCTGGCCACTTCCGTCACCAATGAGAATATTACAAGTGGAAACAAACCTCGGCCAGAGGGCCAACAACAAATATATAACAGCGGACCAATAAATGTTACATTTCGCGACCGCCGAGACGCGTAACGTCCTTTCTTCTGACCACGTACCGGTCATTTTTGGCCTCGACGTGGTCGGAGCTTCTCTTCCAGAGAGCTGTCCGAGCTATCGCAGGCTCGACGCCGAACGCTTTCAGACGAAAGCCCTCGAACTGCTCTAGGACGTGCCAAACCACGCTGAGGTAGGGGCAGACGCCGCCCTAGCATTCTTCAACGGAGGAATATTCCGAGCAGCAGAGGAAGCTACGCCGAGACATCGCCAAGGACCACGAGACTTCTCGCGACAGCTACCGCGCCCTATCCTGGACGCGATCACCGAGAGGAACCGACTGTTTCGTGAATGGCAGCTCACTCGCCAACCAGACACGAAGCGCTGCTTAAACAGCATGAGACGGGAAATTAAGGCAGCAGTCGAGCAACACCGGAACCAGGTATAGGAAGACCTTGTCTCTACCCTCAATCCTGAGGATGGCAGTGCATGGAGGGTGGTAAAGTCCTTCCTACGCCGGCGACAGCGAAAACCTCCTTTACAGGTCGGGAACGACTTCGCCAGCGATCCCGACGCGAAAGCCAGCGTCCTGGCTGACTGACGCATTTGCAGCGAACTTCACACCGGTGGCCGACGTCATCGACGACGACCACATACGGCGGGTCCACGAGCAACTACCAACCTTCCGCGCAGCAAGGGAGGAAGCCGACGTTATCGAGCCGATAACGGAGGAGGAAGTTGCTGTGCAGCTTCGCTCGCTGGACCCCAAGAAGGCTGGAGGCAGCGATGGTGTCACAAACCTCCTGCTCAAGAACCTTCCGCCGGGATTACACCAGCAACTTGCCGATGTTCTCAACGAGATTCTCCGATCAGGTGTCTACCCCTCTGCATGGGAACAAGCGGAGGTCGTGGCCATTCTGAGATCCGGCAAGGACCCACGCCAGGCATCGAACTACCAACCCATCAGCCTGCTCCCGTCCCTCTAGAAAGTTTTCGAGAGGCTGTACGCGAGAAGACTGATGCGACACGTCACCCAGGAGGGCATCATCCTGGACGAGCAGTTCGGGTTTCGAGAAGAACGTGCCACTTCCCACGAGCTCTTGCGGGTGGTAGAACCGGCGATGAGGGCACTGTAAACAAGGGAATACTTTGGGGCAGTGTTCCTCGACGTCTCCCGAGCGTTTGACTCGGTGTGGCACGACCGTCTCGAGTTCAAACTTTTTGAACAAGGGATACCGACGTCCCACATGACGCTGCTGCGGTCGTACCTGTCTGAACGAACCTTCCATGTGAGGGCTGACGCCGGTACGTCCACAGACCGGCAGATACGTGCAGGGGTGCCGCAGGGGTCGGTTCTCGGCCCCTCGCTGTATTCCCTGTACACTGCCGACGCTCCGAAAGTGGCAGGAGTCGAACTGGCGCTGTACGCTGATGATACAGCCCTGTTCACTCGCAGCATGAACGCCCAAGTGCTGAGAAACCGCCTTCAACGCGGGTGTGACGCCTTGGGCTCATGGGCAACAAAGTGGCGGCTGAAATTCAACGCCACAGAGAGCCAGACAGTTGTCTTCACCCGAAGACTTCTGCCACCAGGGCTTACGCCAGTAGAAATCCTGGGAGAACCTATCCCATGGAGTGGGACGGCGAAGTACTTAGGGGTCACCCTAGACCGCAGGCTCACCTGGAAGCATCACACCTTCGCGCCCGGTATCCGCTGCTAAACCCGCAGTCGTCATTGCCACCGCAACACGGCATCACGCTTTACCTATCATTGGTTCGCCCACTGTTAGAGTATGCGGCCGTGGTCTGGGGGAAAGCCGCAGATGCTCACATGTGACTCTGCAGCGGATACAGAACCGCGCCCTGAAGACTGCTATGCATCTTCAGAGGCGCTTCTCGACGCGCCAACTCCAAAAGGACACCGGGATCCTGCCTCTCCGAGACGGGTTTCGCGCCATCGCCAGGAAGTTATACGAGAAGACGGGACGCTCCCGCAACCGGCTCATCCGTGAACTGGGCCAACAACCTCATCACAGGCCAACCACGCGTTGGTCTGACCTGCTGAGGGATTACGTTTTACTAATCCCTCACCAGAGTGTGTCTTTCTCTTTTCGGATCACACCAGATAGGACCAATCTACAAGAGTGGTAATATATCTTTCTCTCTTTTACAGGAACCGCAGGAATGACAAATTTTGTCTAAACTGCACCACCTCGAGCCAAGGATAGGCTCGTCTTTTCAGCGTCAGCGTCAAATGTTGTTATTCTGTCATCAGGAGCCATCTATAGACACACCCCTACCATCCTCTTCCTCACATCCCGCAGAGAACCCGTGTCCGAATCTGGCGACGGCAGTGGTGTCCCATTTCTGTTTACAGATTGCCACCTGCAATTTTCTTATCAGTTCATTGACTACCTTTTGTGGACTTCTGTGTGGCACTGATGGCACGTTGGTCAAAAAGGGGCGAAACTTGTACTGTAGTTTACGAGCTCTGCAGCGGAACTCCTTCTTTGGGGTACTCTGACTTCATAGTTGATTGCCCTATGATCACTTGATGCCCCTTCCTCATGGTTTGTCCATTTGCACAGTATTCTGGTATCTGAGGGGGTGCAGATTGTAACATCAATGTTACTCTACCCATCGGTGCCACAAAATCTTGACAGCTGCGAGCTCTCTTTCAGTACTTTGAGCCCATGTTGAGAGATGAAGTCTTCAATCTTTGTGTCTGTTTCGTCTGCGACTTGCCTATACCAGTCAGATGAGATGGCGTTTTTATCTGCTCCTATGATTACTGCTTCCCCTGCCTATACCACGCAGACGAATTGGCTCTTGCTCCTATGATGACTGCTTTCCCAAGTAGTTTGCCCAAAATATCGTCCAGCTTGTTGAGGGACTAGTCCACAGGTGAGCCATACTGAGAGTATACGCTAGTTACACTGTGTGATCAAAAGTATCCAGACACACCCAAAAACATACTTTCTTCATATTAGGAGCATTGTGCTGCCACCTATTGCCAGGTAGTCCATATCAGCGATTTAAATAGTCATTAGACATCATGAGAGAGCAGAATGGGGCTCCGCGGGACTCACGGACTTCGAACGTGATCAGGTGATTGGGTGTCACTTCTGTCATACGTCTGTACACGAGATTTCCACTCTCCCAAACATCCCTAGGTCCACTGTTTCCGATACGACAGTGACGTGGAAATGTGGAGGGACACGTAAAGCACAAAAGAGTACAGGCCGACCTCTTCTGTTGACTGACAGAGACCACCGACAGTTGAAGAGGATCGTAATGTGTAATTGACAGACATCTATCCAGACCATCACACAGGTATTCCGAACTGCATCAGGATCCACTACAAATACTATGACAATTAGGCGGGAGGTGAGAAAACGGTTTTCATGGTCGAGCGGCTGCTCGTAAGCCTCACATCACGACGGTAAATGGCAAACGACGCCTCTCTTGGTGAAAGGAACGTAAACATTGGACGATTGAACAGTGGAAAAACGTTATGTGGAGTGATAAATCACGGTTCACAATGTGCCGATCCGATGGCAAGGTTTGGGTATGGTGAATGCTCGGTGAACCTCAGTTGCCAGCGTTTGTTGTGCCAACATTAAAATTCGGAGGTGGTGGTCTTATGGTGTGGTCGTGTTTTTCATGGAGGGAGTTTGCACCCCTTGTTGTTTTGCGTAGCACTATCACAGCACAGGCCTACATTAATGTTTTAAGCAGCGTCTTGCTTCTCACTGTTGAAGGGCAATTCGGGGATGGCGATTGCGTCTTTCAACACGATCGACCGCCTGTTCATAATGCACGGCCTGTGGCGGGGTGGTTACACGACTGTAACATCCCTGTAATGGACTGGCCTGCACAGAGTCCTGACCTGAATCCTATAGAACACCTTTGGGATGTTTTGGAACGCCGACTTCGTGTACAGAAGGCGTTCCACTGTTGTCCTGCTTCGGTCGTTTTACGTATCTCTCAACCATTGAAAACGGCTGGGCTTGGAGCTCTAAGAGACACTACAACTGAACTCTGGCAAAGAGTAGCATGAAATGAGGTTGCCGCATAAGTCATCTAAGTTCAGTTCGACTCGATGCGCAGCACGGTTAGCGCCATTGTTTCTGCCGAAGGTGGCGCTTCTGTGTGTCTGATTTCACATCGTGTTATTTGGTATCGTTTCTAGTGATGCAGTTTTGATGGGCAGCAGTTACGAGTATAGCCTAAATGATTAATCGGATTCCAAAGCACTGTTTATTTACAAGTATACAACGTGCAAAGACGAGTGATGCATGAAAAGATGTATTCAATCACCAAGTTTATGATACATTCCACGTGTGCCCCCTTGGTCACCTGCCACTCATTCAAACGGTAATCCAATTCCGTGAACACTATCACTAGCATGTTTCCGTCAATGTCCGTCACAGTAGCAGTAATGCATTACTGCATTTCTTACGGCATTGCTGGCATTAGGAATATATAAACTTTCTTCTTAACACAGCGCCACAGGAAAAAGTCATATGGTGTGAGATTTAGGAATCTGGAGTGCCATGTCTACAGAGCTTACACACCCTATCCAGCGATATGGCACGGAAGGTAATTAACTTTTGGCAAATTCCTTTCAAACTCCACATGTACATGCTGAAGTTCAATACCCCACAGTCACACATTATGACGATTCACATTTCCGACAGATGGAAAGTTGCCCTGTCTCTTCTCCTGCATTGCCGTCATCTTGTATAGTGCCGTCACAGGCTAGCCATTTAGTGTCCCACTTTAAACTTGGTGAGCAGAGTTGCAAAACTACCGTGGTCTACCGTAGACTATTATAAGTAAGCGTAGACTATAATAATTTGCCTGCTAGTTTTGGTCATTTAACGTCTTACCTGCATTACCAGTACTGTAGGTGTGTTGCATACCTAACGGGCCTTGCCTCATAATGAATTCTTCCTGTACGTATGCAATCAGATTCCCTAAAATCCAGATGCCGTCAACTGTCTGGAAACTGAGTGAGGATGTGCAGGGTGAGATACGTAATACGTAACACCACTTTTATTTCGTGAACAGTTACACATATCTAAACGCGGTTTTCGACAGATGTTAGAGCGTCGCGGGATACGTATGTTTTTGTTTTGATAATGTTTCTAGCGCTGGTGCCATCTGAGATATTGAAGTAAGTACGGTTTTTTTTAATGGAACTGTACATTTTTTATAACAGCATTCGATTGCTCTTGAAACGACAGTTACGTGATATAGCATTTGTTAATGTTGACGATGAAACCTGTCGTAAAAAATTCGAGAAATGTCCTAGAATGCGAGGGCACAGTAGCCAGAAAGGCATTTGCGTTGCAAACACTGCCAAGCAGGAGTCTCCAAGCAGGCTGGGTAGTAGTATATCGTAAGGTAGGCCTGCACTAGGAGCATAAAGCTTTATTACTCTTGAACCAACTTGCGACCTAGATGCAGGTTCACTTACGAATGTCGTACATGGAAATACATATTCTAGAAACTAGACTATCATAAAGAGCTTAGGAAAACTATTCTACAGTTGCGTATCCTCCCAGATTTACGTGAGCTGAAACAGAGAAATAAATGCTCATTCTTCAAAAATAAAGAGGTGCTATACGCTGCAGGAAGGCCCTTCTGCATTATCTAAATGATAGAAGGAAGATTTGACCTCTCTTTTGCTGTACGTGGCTTCTAAGAAGTAAAATATATGCTGTAGGGCAACTGCCTCTACTTGGACTACTCTAAATTATATCAAAGGAAGGGCAAACCTACGTTTCTAGCATTTGTAGACTTAGAGAAAGCTTTTGACAATGTTGACTGGAATACTCTCTTTCAAATTCTGAAGGTGGCAGGGGTAACATGCAGGGAGCGAAAGGCTATTTACAATTTGTACAGAAACCAGATGGCAGTTATAAGAGTCGAGGGACATGAAAGCGAAGCAGTGGTTGTGAATGGAATGAGACAGGGTTGTAGCCTCTCCCCGATGCTATTCAGTCTGTATATTGAGCAAGCAGTAAAGGAAACAAAAGAAAAGTTCGGAGTAGGTATTCAAATGCATGGAGAAGAAATAAAAACTTTGAGGTTCGCCGATGACATTGTAATTCTGGCAGAGACAGCAAAGGACTTGGAAGAGCAGTTGAACGGAATGGACAGTGTCTTGAAATGAGGGTATAAAGATGAACATCAACAAAAGCAAAACGAGGATAATGGAATGTAGTCGAATTAAGTCGAGTGATGCTGAGGGAATTAGATTAGGAAATGAGACACTTAAAGTAGTAAAGGAGGTTTGCTATTTGGGGAGCAAAATAACTGATGATTGTCGAAGTAGAGAGGATATAAAATGTTGACTGTCAATGGCAAGGAAAGCGTTTCTGAAGAAGAGAAATTTGTTAACATCGAGTATAGATTTAAGTGTCAGGAAGTCATTTCTGAAAGTATTTGTATGGAGTGTAGCCATGTACGGAAGTGAAACATGGACGATAAATAGTTGGACAAAAAGAGAATAGAAGCTTTCGAAATGTGGTGCTACAGAAGAATGCTGAAGATTAGATGGGTAGATCACATAACTAATGAGGAAGTATTGAATAGGATTGGGGAGAAGAGAAGTTTGTGGCACAACTTCACCAGAAGAAGGGATCGGTTGGTAGGACATGTTCTGAGGCATCAAGGGGTCACCAATTTAGTATTGGAGGGCAGCGTGGAGGGTAAAAATCGTAGAGGGAGACCAAGGGATGAATACACTAAGCAGATTAAGAAGCATGTATGTTGCAGTAGGTACTGGGAGATAAAGAAGCTTGCACAGCATAGAGTAGCATGGAGAGCTGCATCAAACCAGTCTCAGGACTGAAGACCACAACAACAACAACAACAACAAATTGTATCATATGGGATACATTCGTTGAACTAAACATTTTATTAAAAATACTTTGGTGGCACCCTGCACACCGCAAAATAAGTATTCTTTTTAACGAAACGTCGTTTCATGCTGAACATAAGCGTAATGACATTTTTACCAGCTACGTGCAATAAACAATGTCGACTTATTTGACATTGTAGACCAACTTCGCACACACGTAAATGAAATAAACAATGATTTGGTAACCCCCCAAATCATATGACATAAATTTCGTCTTCCAAAGAAAAACTTTATTCTTTATTTAAGCATTTGATCAATTCTTTGACCATGAATTGAAAGCCGCATTTGCAATCGCCGTTCGCAAGAACGATGAACAGATGTAGTTATAGTAGATGATATGGTAAAGCATGCACTGGCGACACATATCGTCGGGTGTAGTTTGGGCTTCGTCATAGGCTGCATCTTCGAGTACTCCCCTTAGAAAGAAATAGAGAGGAGTCAATTCGGATTACCTTGCAGGCCATTTGACAACAGAATTTCGTCGTATCCAACGTACAGGTAAGCTGTCATGCTGTATTTGCGTTGCAACAAGGGACGAGTGGGCTGGACAGCCGTCGTGCTGCAGACACATACACTGTCGAATATCCAATGGAACTTCTTCTAGAAGAACTGGCAGAATGTTTGTCAGGAAGGACGCCTGGGATGTAGTAAAGTCCCACAAGTTAATTTCCTGTGACGCCGCACCATACGTTTAGGCACCACGGCCGTTGATGTTTCGCCTGATGAGGGCAGTGTGGATTTTCGGCTGTCCAGTAGTTCATGTTATGCAAATTTACATTAGCGTGGTTAATAAAGATGGCTTCATAGGTAAAGAGCACACGTTGGAAAAAGTTGCTGAACGGCAAACCAACAAAATTCTGTACGACATTCTAAATCACGGTCGTAGAGTGCCTGATGTAGTGACATTGATAGGGATGGAAATTTTGTAGATGCAGGATAGGAATGACACTCGTCTGCCTGATTGCACTTTCCCTGGCAATATATCCTTGGCAATATGTGGATTCCTTAGCGTCGTAGTCAGAACAACTTCTTCGTGTTCTCTAGCCGGCCGCTGTGGCCGAGCCGTTCTAGGCGCTTCAGTCCGGAACAGCGCTGCTGCTTCGGTCGCATGTTCTAATCCTGCCTCGGGCACGGATGTGTGTGCTGTCTTTAGGTTAGTTAGGTTTAAGTAGTTCTAAGTTCTACGTCTAGGGGACTTATGACCTCAGATGTTAAGTCCCAATATTGCTTAGAGCCATTTGAACCATTTTTCGTGTTCTCTGTCAGTCGGGCAATGGCGATTCGGATAGGTAGCCCTATACCGCTTTTCCATTCACCACATAAAAATAGTATACCAACTTCTCCTCATTGGAGTACGTGTCTGCACGCAACGAATGTAGAAGCAGAAATAAGCGGCCTCCAGTGCAGATAAGGAAACAGGCAAATGTGTTCACATTCTGACAGAGCGTAACACGAGCGCTCTGCTTGGTGGCGTTTGCACTGTTAATGCCGATTCTGGCCATCATGATCTCAAATTCTAGGGTTTTTTTGAATTTTTAAGACAAGTTTCAACGTCAGCATTAACAAACGCTATATTGCTGTAATTGTCTTCTCAAGAGCTATTGAATGTAGTTAAAAAGGTATACGGTTTCATTTTATAAAAGCTACGTTCTTCAATATCTCAGTTGATATCAGCGCTAAAAACATTAACCAAACAAAACCGTACGTGCCCCTCAATGTTCGAGCATCTGCAGAAAACTGGTTTTCGATATGTGTAACCGTTCACGAAATAAAAGGAGTGTTACGTCTTAGTGACTCACCCTGTATAGAGGGCCAGATAACCTACACAAAATTTTTCTCCTATGTACTTATCCTCATGTATGCTACTTAAAAATAAAGAGTACTAGTAGAAAAATTGAAATTATCCATATTCAATTCGGGTTTTATTCGAAAATTGTTGATTTTAAAGTAAAACAAAAGGGATTTTGTTGTAAAAATAAAGGATACCGTTCAAAATTATCATATAGCACTTGAAAACGCAATTTGCTCAACAATAAGGTGAATTAAAAAAAACGCAAGGTAACAATTTATCAAAAATCGCTTCAGTACTTCGTCGTACTTACACAAAACATGTTTCTGTTATTCATAAACAAAACAAATTTGGTATTTATCAATAATAATAGGAACCTTTTGCCCTTAATAATGATGAAGAACGTTCCACTGAGTGCAAAATAACTACTATAATTATATACATTTTTTTTGTTTGTGCTTGTGAACTATACCTGCATCAAAACTAATTGTTTTAGTTACAGAAGATCGCTGAAGTTACGCGATCAGTTAATTTTTGTTACTTATAAAATGCAGCTTGTATTCTGTAAAGATGTAAAATACAGAATGAACTAAAACTGAACTATGTGCTGTTCTAATTATGTGCAAAACAAACAAACGACCAAAACCCAATGAGAAGTCATTTTTCTTACACATTCATTTGTTTCTTTTCCTACCAATGCTGCCAATATTTCTGGTAATCCTACCATTTTCTGCGTCAATTATGTAGTGTCATGTTATGATATAGTGACAAATACTGTGAAAGGCCAGAGGCAGTCATGTTGATTCCAACAAACCTTTAGAGCTGCACAGCATACTTCATTCCTTTTTTAGTGAGTTTTCCAATGATATATATTACTGAGAAGAATGTGTTCTAAATCAGAGTTGCCTTCGCCGACAGGAACCGCGCGAAGAAATACACCCGGCAGGGCGCGCCAGCGAGGCGTTAGCCAGCGGTTTTTGCGACATTATCCATTAACGACACGGCCGGACGGCTCTCTTTAGCGCCGCAGCGGCCAGGAAAGAGCGCCCAATTCCTCGATAAACACGCGAAGAGTTGGCTGCGCGCATTTAGTCACATTATCTCCGAGCCGGTCCCTTACTCGCGCGGCCGCGCGAGGATAAGTGTGTCAATACATTACGTGAGGTCGTCGTGTTTTCGGCGTCCGCTTCCTTGCTATCGCGCCGCCCACCTCTTTCCTCTCTTCCCGCAACTCGCAGAGAGGGCCCCCCGGAGCGGCGCGTTCAATTTATCTCAATCTGCCGGAGCGGAGCGGAGCGGCGTGACTCCCGCTTTTCTAAAAAGGTGCGGTTGCGGAACTTTGGAATTGGCTCATTCGTCTTAGGCGGCCGGCCCTGGCGAGTGTTGTTATCAGGGCCGCTAATGTGCCTGCCTGCCTGGCACCGATCCTTCCTCCTCCCTCTCTTCCGCACTCGCCGGCTCCGCAATGCAGTCCCGCCATTCCAGTCGCTCCGCCGCGCTTCAGCCGGGGCGGTGGGGTTTTTGCGCGGCGACAATCTGGTTAACTGGGAGGGTGTGGGTTTATCTGGCGGCCATCCGTCACGGCGCTCCCGGCATTAGAATAGCAGCGCCCGCCGATAGCGTCTGCCGCGCCGACAGACGGATGGACGCCGGCCGCCGCTAAGTGACAGCGCGGCGCGGCCGTGAAAAATAGACGCCCGGGGCGACAGCTCATCTGGGTGACGCGGGCCGTCTCGCCTTGCTAGACCGGCAACTCTGACGAATTTCCCCTTCCTGCAAGTGTCCACTCATACGACGCGAAATAAGCAATGACTGGTAGCAGTAGGGCAAGGGTGGGACGGGTATACCTTTGATATCAAATTGATACAAAATTAATGAAATAATTAATTGCTCTGTTAATGTCCCCCTAATGATATCATGGGTTCTTCCCAGTCGCAACGTGGTTCTGGGAAATCCCCAACCACCCTCCCATCTCTCTCCCTCCCCACCGATACGACCGCACTTTCTGAAATTCGCGCTTTCGAAGGGAGTTTCTGGTGCACTATTTTCGTAACTCCCTTTAACCTATTGTTCTGTCCCTCACCATTTTGGATACAAAATTAATCGACTAATTAATTAAATTGATGGAAAAATTTGGTGGGAAACAGCTCAATTCAGATACCCCTCTCCCCTTAAGGGGAGGTTTACTTTCTTTGGCCCGAAAAAACCATGTTCTTTGAGAATTTGTTTCTCGGGATATGTCGTAGATATCAATGTCAAATTTGTTCAGAATGTTTATTGATATTTCCTCTACAAACTAGAATTTTTTCGACCGGAAATGTCGAAGAGCAAAGGCGGAAGTGCCCTCGGAACGAAACAAAATTTCGATGTAGACCTCCACGCGTGGTATGTCACAGGTCAGCCGGCCCGTCTGAAATCAAAATTGAATTGGCGTTAGCGAAGTATATAAAATTCTTTAGGAGCTATACCTCAGTTAAGTTATTTGGATCATAAGAAACAAAATGGCGCCCATTGAAAACAAAAAATGGTTCAAATGGTTGTGAGCACTATCGGACTTAACTTATGAGGTAATCAGTCCCCTAGAACTTAGAACTACTTAAACCTAACTAACCTAAGGATATCACACACATCCATGCCCGAGGCAGGATTCGAACCTGGGACCGTAATGGTCGCGAGGCATTTGAAAACAAATAGGTTTTTTTTTCATCGATTTTTCGACTTCGTCGGCCAGTTAAAAATACTTATAGTTGATGGCTTGGAATGAAAGTGGTACAAATCCTACACAATTTAGTTAGCTCATTCGGAAACAACGAATCATGCCAATCGGTCCAGTAGATTTGAAGTTACCATACCATGCGATAAAATTCAAATGGCTCTGAGCACTATGCGACTTAACATCTGAGGTCATAAGTCCCCTATACTTTTAAGAACTACTTAAACCTAATTAACCCAAGGACATCACACACATCCACGCCCGAGTCAGGATTCGAACCTGCGACCATAGCAGCAGCGCGGTTCGGGACTGAAGCGCCTAGAACCGCTCGGCCACTATCACAACATAAACATAAATAAATGATTAAGGGAACTACTAACTACCAAATGATAAATGCTGTTTCTGCTTATACATTTATTGTAGATTAAAACCCCTTTATATTACAAATGTTTATATATCAATGTCCAATGGACATGAAAGAGATGAAAATTAATTTCTTGACTAAAACGATTGCTCAATTTCGCAAATCTGCTCCTTTCATGGCTACACCATCTAATATAAATAACGCGCGGCGACTGACATCATCTACGTACCAAACACTAGAAGACACTACTTTCAAAGATGACCTACAGTGGTCTGCAACCTCAGTGGAAATAAAAGTAATGTGAGCATAGCTGTTTAGCTTTATAGCCGTAATAAGCCGAAGCAGTTAGCAATATCACCGTATGTACTGCTTCTGGTGCGTCGGAGTGATGGTTCTCTTACACGTCTGCGATGGCGGAAGAACTCCAACCACAGAATATAAAAAAAACCTCATTCAAACACTAGGAGAGCATAAGACGGTCCTCTGACTAGTATAATCTAATACTATCTTCTCCCCCCTGTGTTCTACAGACGAGAAACGTGAACTCCCAGTCACAAGGACGGCATTCAGATAACGTCTCAACGTGAGTATAGGCAGAAGAAGTGCTCTCAATCACTGAACGCTGCGTACTGAACGACGACTTCCAACCTGGAGGCCAAGTCCAGAATCGTATAGGTTGGCAACAGTACAGTACCTAACTGATCTAACTATAAAATCTCCTAAGAGCAAAGACAACAAGTCCGTCTGTACCATCAAAGCCGATACTGAACGAAGGTCAAACCCGGGAGCTCAAAACTTAAGACCACTTCTCTCCACCACTGGCTTCACAGCAAAACTCCCCTCCCTCGTAACTCAGAAGGCGAATCATAATCTCGGAACCACGGAGTATTCTCTCTCTCTACAGATTCTTCCGAACGCCGACCAACCATATTTTAGTCTTTTGTCGTCCAGCGCGGAAAGTTTGCGAGGAAATACCTATACTCATACAATGGTACACTTCTCGGAGTAAAAATCCTCGGAAATAACCTAGCCTGCGATTTCCGAGGTAACGCTTCCTCGTTCCTCTCTGCTGCGTCCAAGATTTTCTGAGTTTCCGAAGTATTATCCGGTTATCCTTCTGGCCCCACTACAAAACCGGCCGGCTGCCGCTGTATTGTGCTTCTGCGCTCAGGTGCCCAACCGTCCGTCTAGAGACTTCCTGTGTGAAGCAGGACCAACGAACCTGTGTGGGCTTTTCCACCTAGGCCTTGAGTCACGCCTGCCGTTTCATTTCCACTGGCGTTCCAACCTCTACTAGTGTAGGCAATCATTCATTACGCCGTTTTGATAATCAAGACACTGTCACCTTTCATGCAATAAGCGTTAACAATTAAATTAAAGGGTGTACGTGATAATGTCAGTCTTCATTAAATATTCATATATACGATGTACAACCTACCAAATGATACCTAATTCCGGTTGTAAATCACGGCAAAGTATGTAGATCAGTGCTTGTAAGGTGCGAAATTATAGCCACCTTACAAGGTATTTCAAGACCGTGGTGCAGTGGTATGGTATACATCACTACTTAACATTCACCCACCTGAAGACAAGTATCGTGGAATGTCTGAACAGAACAATAAAAGGTCAAATGTGCACGTATTTTAATCTTCATGGCTCATATAAATTGACAGATATCCTCCCAGAAATAATTTCACAGTATAATCGAATCAAATATAGCACTATAACAATGAGCCCAATCAATGTTCATGATAACGGACTCATGGATACGGTGTACTATCGTATTAAAATGCTTGATCCACGTAAACAGAAATTTAATGTGGGTCATTTGGTAAGTATCTCAGAACAAAAGACAATACTTGAGAAATACCTCCCAAAGAGGTCGAGTGAGATAATCACAGTTTTTAAAGTGCAGAAGACAAATCCATAACGTACATCTTAAAGGATAGCAGTGGCACTGAAATTTCAGGGTGCTTTTACACCGAGGAAATGCGGAAGATCTCAGACACACACGAGTTTCTCACAGAGCGCGTCATAAGACGTCGAGGGAAGAGAGCACTAGTTAAATGACTTGGTTTTCCTACAACCCAAATCAGCTGTATTGACGCTGACAATTTGCTGTATAATGGGGCGCACAGAGTACAACCCAGCACACCAGCATAACATGCGTGATAGGAGACGCATTATAGGAGGTGCAGATATTCTCGACAAACTTCTCGTCGAATTGCGCTGTCCCGAGTATAATTACTGCATACATGGTACAAATCTTCAGAAAGTTTTGGCTAGTGGTGATAAGGGGGATCAACCTGCTTATGAGGCATGTTTGGAGCACTAAAATGCATGTGTAAAACGTAAAGATCAAGACAATACATGCAAGAAAGGATATTGATGTAGGATAGCATATTGCTGCATTTATATTGATAAAACCATGTGTGGTAAAATTAAATTGGGTTTGGGTGTGAATTCCAAGCAGTTACGAACGCTGCAGGTCGTGCACTGAAGATGAAGAAGACAACAATGAAGAAGACGAAGAATAGGTGTTTCAAAAACTGAATCCTGACCACGATGTATGCAGCTAGAAGTGCCTTGAAACGTAAAGGACCGTTGAAAGCACCCTGGGTTCTGTCGATACCGCAAAAAAAAGTGAAATTATCCCCTTCCTCATTCCTACGCTCGCAAGTCCCTCAACTTTCGGTTCACTGGCTGGTGGTGCTGCAGCTACTGGCAGAACAGTCAAAAACGCACAGAACTCCCAGGAGCAGCTAAAGGAAGCAAGAAGACATAACAGCATGATGTAATCAGCAGGCATCGGAATAGAACTATACCTGAGACCATACAAGAAACGACTAGGGCTTTTCATAAAAAAATTAAAAACAGCCCGTTAGCTACCCTTCCGGATTAACCCCTTACAAATACAGATTTGCTCAAGTTTGTCAGGGAAAAAAATCATCATTCCAAGATTTCATGGTGTGTTCACGCGGGATACATCCGGAGGATGTGGATTTGTTAATTTAGATGTTGCTGGGGGACCAAGAACCCACTGTGTGGCGTATGTTAAGAAAAATACAAGTGTCTGCTATTTCGACTGATTTGGAGACTCGCAGCCGCCAGAATACAACGGTACTTCACCTACAGACGACGTGTGCTCTACAGTTTCATCGCTACCAAGACTTTAATACCTACTTATGCGGGCGTTTGTGCATCATATTCCACCTCACATTTATGAAGAAGTATTTATATAAAGAGAAGCGTTAAGCATCCACCCGTAAGTTGAGCTTCAGAAGCAATGTCGTATACTCTCACTTTAAAATATCGATCGCCAGTATTACGCGCGAACTACGTCCCAACGATTGATTTGAGCAACGGGGAATGGAGTATTGCGCTGATTGGACAGGAGACGTACAACACCGTACCGTATATCACAGAGGCTGACAATAAACTTCATCTGTAAATTAATCGTGGAAAAGAAATTGTGGAAACAGAACCTGGTGCATACGATATTGACGATTTAAATGAAGTTTTAAAACTGTCTGGAAAAGGGATGCCCTACGTTCAAAAATGAATACACTTAAATCTAAATAAAGGTAACGAGTGCAATGATTGACTTTAACGAGAAAGCTTCAATAGGATGGATGCTGGATATCACGAAAGGACATGTTTTGAAGAAGGATCCTTAAAAATTTTACAGATATCACCAGTCACAGGACAAGATCAAGAAATATTTCTATCAAGGTCAAGACAATATTTCTGTCAATACAATCTGTGTTGAGCGTAGCATTACAACAAATTCGTGTCTCGACAACAGATTGATTCATACGATTTACTGAATCTCCGCATTAGTGGGAATATAGATGAAGATCACTGAGACACCTACCAACGCTATTTACCTCCCAGTGACAGTTCAGACTTCGGACTATCTGGAACTGCATATTGTGGACCAGGATAATCAATTTGTCGACTTTCATGCCGAGGAAATCATTGTACGGCTACTATATTTAAAGCAGAACCAGCAGCAACCTCGAACATGCAGAAACCGAGAAGCGGTGGTGGCCTTCACCAGCCGGGGCCTGTTGGAAGCAGAAGCGACGACCTTTAACTTCCTGGACTGGAAGCGTCGGCCTCGAGCTTCAACCAGTCAGGGGTCGTAGCGTCCCTGTATTGTAACGAAGAGAGGATGGGCATAATGTATAATATCCAAGTGCACAAGGCACAGCGCGGCGCTTCACAATAGAACAGCAAGGCGGTAACACGTGCAAACTAAGAGTTTCTTAAATCAGTAGGTCTGAATCTGTGCAGTGACGTCGATATAACAAGTCTGGTGGAATATGACGAGTGTGTTATATGCCAGGAATAATTCTCCCATGAATCTTATTCGTCAGTCACATTTAACGAGAAAGATGTAGTTAGGATTGTCATCCAAGAACAAGACGCTTCAGCCCTCTAATGCAAGTTTCATATATCTTGATAGATCGCTTAGGGAAAGGTATGGTACTCCTACAGTGGTATCGAACGTTACATGTAGTGGTTTAGAGCTCCTGTTTCGTGAGATACGATAAGAGTGTAACGGGGCCGATATTGAGTGTGCACGCATTATAGACATAACGTTAATTCTTAAAACATATGTCGCTGCTTCTCCCGCGGATTTGAACCACTTAGAAAATGCTGGATGGTTCATTGACGAGCCAGTGGAAGAGTGAAAGAGATTTAATGCGTGTATACCTTTTAAATTGCTTTTGGAATACTTTGAAGAGATGCGGTGAATTGTTCTGAATGCTGAACAGGAATTTATTCTGGTACAGAGTGAAATGGAAAATAACTCATACATTCAAGGAGCTCAATAGGAGAACGAGATCACCATCAACAAAATAATGAGGAATACGCCAAATCATTGTATCGGATGAGCAGCGTTTCAAGCTTTTAAAAGTTGTGGATGCTAGTGTATTTCTACAGTTATCTTCGCATTCGTGGGAGGTTTTCGAGTACCCAGAGCTACCGACTGCAAACAGAAAAAATGTGGTCTATTAAAACCTCCGGTCAACTGGAGACGTCCAGGTTCATCATACTTCCGTTTGAGACCAATAAAAGAGGGAATATAGCAAATGATTCCACCAACTCTGACAATTGCAGGTTAACTAATCACAGGGTATACGTGCACTCCGAATTGTACCCATATCATGATTTACACCTGCAGTGGGATAAAAATGTATACATCGTAGCATATGACATAATTATATGCGAGATTCCGTGCTTCATAGTGCGAAGAGGAAGGATGTGTACTCAGTCCACAGAAATTAAAGGAGCTGGCACCAGTCATCATAATAGACTGCTTGAAACAGAACGAGATAATTAAAACTGGACCTATAGATGTATGAATTGATTCTGAATCTAAGGAAAATTTCCTGGAACACACTGCAGCGTATGTTCTAGTTCTACATGACCTTGTGGTTAAGTACTGCCCAGTCACCAGTGATGTGCAACGAGCTTTATAAATGAACAGGTGGTGTGCTATACGCAGAGCACGTCACAATGGTATCTCAGTGTGTGAAGATCATTGCAGACGCTCAGGGTCTTTATGATTATGAGCGTGGACAGTACATATTTAAAGATGTTGCATTTGTAGCATACACAGAAGATGCAGGAATAATAGAGACATTCTCAGCAAACATTGCATCGCCGAGGTCTTTCAAAGATGTGAAGTGTCTTAAAATACACAGCAGTGCAAAGTGGTTAACACATTTCTACCATGGAATTCACTGGGACGATACTGACATACCCTGCAAAGATATGGTGATATCACTTCGATTATTCGGCCATACGGATATCATCATGTATGTGAAGGGGAAGGAGAAGGAGAAGATCGCATAAATGCGTCGAATCCTGAAGTCTACTGCTATACAAGACCTGGAATTCTATGGGTGTCCTGTTCTCCATCAACTCGAGACGAAGTAGTGTTGTGTCTGCTTATGAAAATGTAAAATTACTTTAAAGTTGAATGAGAAATACATTGATTTTTGTATCATAATATGTGTACTTTTTTACTGATATCACGCTGCTCGCACTTCGACAGTATACAACTTTGTCAAAATACCACGTCTGTAGTTTTCTTCAAGCACAGGAGATATGATTTTTCGACATGTTTGTTATATGTCTTAAGAAGTGGACACCATCACATGCCACCTATTCTCACAGTGAACCACGTGCTGCACAACATGCGAAATCCCATACAACCACTGTATATATTTTGTTATTCTCCATCTTAAACTCACCTTCTTAATAGGACTCACCTTCAGAAAAACTAATGTCATTTTTGTCAGGCACATCCTTTATATATACACATTTCGGATAGGTTTTTTGTAAATTAAAACAACAAAAAGATGTATTGTAACAATTTTTTCGTTTACTCGGTTACCATAGACACAATTCGATTTTTGAGATTACAACTCAGTTCTTAAGATACAGTTCACTTCTTGCGATTACAGTTTCGTTCTTGAGGTACAATTTGACTCTGATGTTTCAGTGCAAAGGTACTCTTAACTTACATGCCATTACTAATAACTGCGAAAAAAGAACCTCTCAACAGTAACAATGGTTGAGAACATTTTTACAATTTCCAGTAGCACTGGATGAGGATATTTACAATTTTCAGATACATAAATCTACACTAAAAACTAATGTTGAGCTTCTTTTTTACTACAAGTAAAGTCCACAGTCCCAGTAGCATAGGTATTACAACAATTCTGATGGACGGTGAACCATATACACTTAAAAATTAATCAGTTTTGGACAGCTAGCGGCAGATGAAATATAAATACTAAAATGTCAGTTTGCAGCACTGCGAACACCGCTGTACAGCCACTCCAGGTAGTCTCCGATTGAGAGGGCTCTCGGTGCCATATGGCGCATACCTTTAGCCCACCTCTGGGTGGCATCTTCCAATGTGCAATACACATACATTTTTGATCTCAGATCTACAAACCTCACTATTGGTAACCCATTCGCTTCGTCTTTCAAATGGCCGACAACCTTCTTGTGCTGTAGAACAATACAATAAGGATTATCGGTCACCTTTCCAAACACGTTGAATTCTTCACCATGGCACCTCATAACCTCATATGGGTCGCAGTTGTCCACCCAACAGATGAAGCTATCTGTATCCATACAAAGTAACTTTGGATGTGCAAAATGAATTCACAAACTCATAGTGGAATCAGTATAAGTGGAGTTTTGATAGGTCTAGTATGTACATCCCCCACATAAATTGGCTTCACAAACGCTACTTGTCTTCACCATCTCCACAGCAACAATGTTCTCATTGTATTTGATGATCCACTTGAAATTTGGTCTGGCGATGCATTTTCTTACGTCTAACGTCCATCCCATTAGGTTCTAGTCAAAATTTCACGTCGTTCCCTCAGATTTTCCATTGTACGCCAAAAATTGAATTATCCACTAATTTACAAAAATCTTTCTTACATTCTCGACTGTATGCCGAAAACTGAATTTCTCATTAATTTATAAAAATCTTTCTCAAAGTCACAGGTCATGGAAGCTCTCTGTCTCGTATTCAAATCAATATACTCCTTCAACAGGGGTGACTGCTTGAAGGAGATAGCTCAGGTGATTCTAACCAGCTCCATATCCAAGCTGAGATACTGCTGGAGGTAACGATAATGAATAATTCATCTCTACATATTCTCCAGCTTTGTCATCAGTTTTGGGGTGGAGGCTCATCACAGAACTAGTTGCTCTGGACACAGCGGCAAATCAGCATGCGCATCATGCAGACTGATGAGATAGGTGAGCTCTGCCTCCACTACGTACCCTACATCAGAATCAGCCGCCATACTTCCCATGATATTGCTGCCTAATCCCTTTAATTCGGTTTGGGCATTCATGGAAACTTGCCAGTCCATAGTTATTGCTGCATGGCATGCCTGTATAAGTTATTTTCCTCCACGTACATGATGTAACTCGAATCGAGGGTTGCGTTGAACCTATCACCGATCCATGGCTTATTTGCCTTGGTGTGCCTATGGGCACATTGGGAAAGTCCCCCACAGATCCCCTGATCAATGAAAAGAAGCATGTCAGCGTCAGTCAATAATTCGATGTTCATTCGTCGCGAGACAAACCAGATACCACGTAATAAAAGGCAGGATCCAGAGAATATTTGGTCATGCATAGATTCTGGAATTTCTCAAAAACATCTGCAAGCAAGAGCACGTCCTTGTTCATGTAAAGCCATGTGTACTCTTCTAACTTGGAGATGTCGAATTCCTGTCAGACATTCGTAGCATGCTCATACCCTGCACCTATTATGGCATCTCCTGTAAGGTTACTGGAGAATGCAGTTATGTAACGAAGCCTTGTTTCATTGAGTTTTGTCATACTATCCAGATACTCATGTGGGAAAACCTCATTCCTAGGCGCAAGTTCAGACTTTTCCTCATGGGGAACTGCGAGTTTCTGGAGTAGTGTCTGAGTGAAACGTAGCGTGTCAAGGAAGCAGAGGGTAATTCGCGGTGTCATTCATTTGGAGAATGAAATGTACTTCTCGACGCTCTCAGGTAAGACACTGACCTGATTTTTCTCCCAGCCTAAATCAGCTAAGTGCCCCACAAGAAAGTGAGTGTCATGTTGTTGTTGTGGTCTTCAGTCCTGAGACTGGTTTGATGCAGCTCTCCATGCTACTCTATCCTGTGCAAGTTTCTTCATCTCCCAGTACCTACTGCAACCTACATCCTTCTGAATCTGCTTAGTGTATTCATCTCTTGGTCTCCCCCTACGATTTTTACCCTCCACGCTGCCCTCCAATATTAAATTGGTGATCCCTTGATGCCTCAGAACATGTCCTACCAACCGATCCCTTCTTCTGGTCAAGTTGTGCCACAAACTTCTCCCCAATCCTATTCAGTACTTCCTCATTAGTTATGTGATCTACCCATCTAATCTTCAGCATTCTTCTGTAGCACCACATTTCGAAAGCTTCTATTCTCTTCTTGTCCAAACTATATACCGTCCATGTTTCACTTCCATACATGGCTACACTCCATACAAATACTTTCAGAAATGACTTCCTGACACTTAAATCTATACTCGATGTTAACAAATTTCTCTTCTTCAGAAACGCTTTCCTTGCCATTGCCAGTCTACATTTTATATCCTCTCTACTTCGACCATCATCAGTTATTTTGCTCCCCAAATAGCAAAACTCCTTTACTACTTTAAGTGTCTCATTTCCTAATCTAATTCCCTCAGCATCACCCGACTTAATTCCTCTACATTCCATCATCCTCGTTTTGCTTTTGTTGATGTTCATCTTATATCCTCCTTTCAAGACACCATCCATTCCGTTCAACTGCTCTTCCAAGTCCTTTGCTGTCTCTGACAGAATTACAATGTCATCGGCGAACCTCAAAGTTTTTATTTCTTCTCCATGGATTTTAATACCTACTCCGAATTTTTCTTTTGTTTCCTTTATTGCTTGCTCAATATACAGATTGAATAACATCGGGGAGAGGCTACAACCCTGTCTGACTCCCTTCCCAACCACTGCTTCCCTTTCATGTCCCTCGACTCTTGTAACTGCCATCTGGTTTCTGTACAAATTGTAAATAGCCTTTCGCTCCCTGTATTTTACGCCTGCCACCTTTAGAATTTGAAAGAGAGTATTCCAGTCAGCATTGTCAAAAGCCTTCTCCAAGTCTACAAATGCTATAAACGTAGGTTTGCCTTTCCTTAATCTTTCTTCTAAGATAAGTCGTAAGATCAGTATTGCCTCACGTGTTCCCATTTTTCTACGGAATCCAAACTGATCTTCCCCGAGGTCGGCTTCTACTAGTTTTTCCATTCGTCTGTAAAGAATTCGTGTTAGTATTTTGCAGCTGTGGCTTATTAAACTGATTGTTCGGTAATTTTCACATCTGTCAACACCCGCTTTCTTTGGGGTTGGAATTATTATATTCTTCCTGAAGTCTGAGGGTACCTCGCCTGTTTCATACATCTTGCTCACCAGATGGTAGAGTTTTGTCAGGACTGGCTCTCCCAAGGCTGTCAGTAGTTCCAATGGAATGTTGTCTACTCCGGGCGCCTTGTTTCGACTCAGGTCTTTCAGTGCTCTGTCAAACTCTTCACGCAGTATCGTATCTCCCATTTCATCTTCATCTACATCCTCTTCCATTTCCATAATATTGTCCTGAAGGACATCGCCCTTGTATAGACCCACCTTTCTGCTTTCCCTTCTTTGCTTAGAACTGGGTTTCCATCTGAGCTCTTGATGTTCATGCAAGTGAGTGTCATACCCGCTTAAATTATAAAAGAAAACAGGTAAGCTCCTTGGTAATTGGTATGTAAGATTGCATGTATTGTGAACTGCACCACGGAACTCCCCCGTAAGATGACACTGGTCCCTACAAGGCGTTTTTGCTTTCCAATCTAATGGCAACCGACAAATATGACACTCAACCGCGTTTTTGTACATGATTTTCGTAATGGGAATGTTGGTGCTATAAGGCTTATCAACTTCCCATGAAAGTTTTTCCAGCTCAATGAGCAGCCAAACCACAGGATTTCCCCAAAATAAGATTTGTAACGGTTAAGACTCGATTCATGGGACGAAACAACTTGATTCATAGCCGCATATTGTACACGTCTTTCTCTGAAGGTAGTATGCGAGGTGTGAGGTCATCTTCACAGTGGCTCACAGGAGCGAGGAGGCATTCAAAGTCGGCATACACCACAAACAGGCATTTTTATATTTAATGAATTTCTTGTCCTCAGTAAGCATATAACGCATACCGGGTCCTTGGGAGTAAAGCCTTCTAGATGTACTGTTAATAACTTTTCTGAGGAAAAATAAGTCAGCCAGCCTAAGCAAGTGTGCCATTTACACTCGTGTTTACAGAGCTAGGAGGAAAGGAGTCAGGATATGTCTTTGATCCAAACATAATGATAATTATCTTTCTCCTAAATTTTCTCATCAGAGAATAGCAGCATGTTTACAAGCACCTACGCTCACTTGCAAATTTTGAGAAACCGAGTGAGCTGATGACTATGTTTATCCTGCTTGTTCTGCTATTTGACTTGCATTTCTCAAGTGCATAAAAATGAACCGATATACCGGTATTCTGAGTCTCAAATTTAGTTAGGTCATGGATCCTGACGAGGAACCTGATACCATCAAAATTAAACCCTCCATGGATCATATTTTTATGCATGTGGTATCTCTCTCTACGCTGCAGAAGTTCCATGCAATTTCTCTCGCAAGCCAGAATTTACCATGCAAAACCAACCTGATCCTTTTTATTTTTGACATTAATGCATGCATGCTTGACTGCTGTATCTTCAGATACCTCTATAGCTAGAACCTCCATTTACTTGATCACAGACATGTGTATGGATGTCCAGATGAAGTATTTGGCTGAGTGCCTTAGCTGACCCACTAACTTCGATCTCAGAAAATCGAGCCAATATAGGTCTCAAGGTAGACTCACGAAACCAGTCACTGAATCATGAGGTCCACATTATCACGTCATTATCCCCTCAAAGATAATGAAGACCTGTCTCTTCAACGCCAGAGGCAACTTTGGCCGGATGCGGCAGTTCAGTAAACAATACTGTGCCACATTTAATGGCAGGCTACCACAGTTCATTAACAACCTTGAGGAGTTCCATTTCCATGACAGGAGGGCGTGCTCTTAGAAACCAAACAGGATCACAGTATGCTCCTGCCAGATTCTCGATTCGCTCCTCAAAGACATCCGCAATCATCGAATATTCTAACTGCAGTGTGGTGTTACTGACCTGATGCCATTAACTAAAAGGACTGGAGACAGAACTGCCACTAGCCACAGGATCATTGCTATTAGTAATGCTATAAGTAGATGATGACTATGTCCAACCCACTGGTGAAGGTGGCTGTGGTGAGGTGTTGACAGGTACACATCAAGGTGCATGTACGTTGCAAGATAAGCGAGAATGAGAAGATGGAGGAGGAGGAGGAGACCCTTTGGTTTTGGGCCAATACCAACCTGGCTGCGGCTGCTGTTGCTGCAGCCCTGAGCTGCTTGCCTGAGGGGTGGGAGCCTGCTCCTCTTCAATGACCCATCGACGACAGAGCAGTGCTGGGGTGCGACCAGGAGCAACGGGGACTTCCCTCACAGTGACTAGCAGTGCCCTTGGCAGTGAGGCATGTTTCACTGGTATCCGCTTTGGCGAAGCGGATTTCGCTGCCGCTGATACCTGTGCCATGGCCTACTGTGGAATTGTTCCACAGATGTGGCTGCTGTAGAAGGGAGAAAATAATGAACACAATGATGTACAACGTTCCACACACTGCCAGCTGCTGCTGCTACAAGGAAAGTGAGAACACAGATTATTATTATTTGTAAGTAGAATGAGTATATGTATGTAAATTACCTATTTCGCTCTGGCTTGTTGGCACCTCCCTCAGGTCATCCAACATCTCCTCAAGTCGATGAAGATGTCTCTCCATCTCTTCCACACATTGTGGCATTTCGTCCTCATCTGAATCGGGCAAGAACCATCTGTCCACCTCACTGATATCACCTAAAACCACATATTAATTTATTAATAATAAAAACGTATAAATATGCCAAAAACTATGAGAAACAATATTTTTTAGAATATGCGGTTACTGGAGATGGCTCCTTATTATCCTCGACACATACCCCTCCCTGTTCCTTTCCTTCTGCCAGTAAATCATCTTCGACAACACGCCGGCCGTTGTGGCCGAGCGGTTCTAGGCGCTTCAGTCCGGAACCGCGCTGCTGCTACGGTCGCAGGTTCGAATCCTGACTCGGGCATGGATGTGTGTCATGTCCTTAGATTAGTTAGGTATAAGTAGTTCTAAGTCTAGGGGACTGATGATCTTAGACGTGAAGTCCCATAGTGCTCAGAACCATTTGAACCACCTACGACAACAACAAAGAAAATGCACCATATTACATACACGATGAAATTTTTGTCAAACGACAACGTATTACATATATACAGTACATTGAGGAATATATATATATATACTACTAACAATGCTGTTGCTGCAGTTGGTGGCTTTCAGCAGCCAACTCACAAGTTATATGTCAGACATGTACTGAAACAATAAGATGACATGTATTCAATACTAAAAAATTCTAAGTGAAAGAAAAAAAGTGAATGTTATCGATTTTGCTTTCGAAAACATGTATAACAAATACTCATTGACTGACCACTAAATAACAGCAACATTATGTGTACAAAGAAGAAGAAATATATATGCACTACTCACGATGCAGTTGCTGCTGCTGCTGCTGCTGCAAGCTCTCTGGCTCCAACTCATCCACAACTTGGTGGACAAGTGCTGAAACAAGAAGACGAAATGAATTTAATATCGACACTGCAAATTCTTAGTGGCAGAAAAAGTTACAGTTGCCGATTTGAATATTAACTTACCATGTGATTCCCATTCCTGCGACTGCCTTGAACGTTTCCGCCATTGGCTTTGCCGTTGCTATTGCCTGATGCCACTTCAGAACGCTTTATTTTGGTACGGAGAAGATGATGAAGCAAACAGACTAGTAACGCATGAGAGAGGAATCAAATCGAGCTGACCCAACTGCAAACGATAGCAGAATGAGATTGTGGGTAGAGGGAGGGGGCTGTTATAGACCCAGGCTCCACCCACCAATTTGGCGGGAGCCAATTAGATTGCATTTTTCAGAGATACTTTGGTCGATAGTTTTGGACAGGTTGGTCGGAATTCCCCAGGCAGTGGCATGCATCAGGAAGTGTGTCTGTCCGATGTTTTTTTGGGGATTAGCGCAGCCTTATAGCTACAGTGGCCCAGTCCAGCAGCTCTATGCCTGGTCCACCCGCGTCTTCCAGTGGCTAGCGCTGAGTGCAGCATCTTGTCTGGAGGAGTGCGAGACGTGGTCGCCACACATATGTAGCATGATCTGTGACAGTGTAATTACGTGTGGTGAGTTTTTCATGACGGTATTCCTTATTTGACTGAAATGAAAAGGCACCGCAATTCCACACAGTGACTTGTATCGCATAAATTGTTTAAATAAACTATATTCTACACACTGTAGTCGATTTACCACCGATCAATCAATATTTCCAGAAGAGGGCTGTATCTAGCAAGGACAACTGACCCATACAAAAACGATATAGATTTAATTAATTAGTCTATCAAACTCATAGAATGGGAGTGGGCTATTAGAATAATTCAGACCTATACTGAAAGCAGCTCGTGTTCAACGACAGAATACCCTAAAGAGCACAATAGGTCAAGGTGAGGGGGGTATCTAAATTGAGCTGTTTCCCACCATTTTTTCGGTAAGTTTAAGTAATTAGTTACTTTGATGTCAAAAGCGGTGACATGCAACAGAACAGTAAGTTAAGGGGGTGGGGGATGATAAAAGGAAGTGCACCAGAAGCCCCTTTCAAAAGAGCGCGAATTTAAAAAAGTGCGTACATATTGGCAGGGAGGAAGGGGGAGGATAGGGAAGGATTGAAATTTCCCAGAGGGGAGGTTGACGAAGAAAAGTGCGCTTGTATCGGCTGGGGAGATTCCATGGCTTCATCAGGGGTAATTAATCGATTAATTAATTAATTTGATATTAATTTCATATCAGAAGTGCGTCCAAGGCCCCGCCCCCCTTGACCTACTACTACTAGTTACCCACTCACCAACTTAAAATATTATGTATATATCCAGAGTGAAGCGACGAATGAAAATTTGTACTAAGGCTGGGAACCATAAACTAGAGCAATTCAAAAAGTTACAGTAAACTGTCAGTATTAAGAGCAATTAATACGAAAGGCATGTAAAACTTCTTGAAAGTGAAGTTGCATGCTTTGAGAAGGTTCCGGCATATGCCGGCAGATAGCGTATCAGGATGAATAGGAAGCGCATTTGAAACAAAACTGCCGCCTCCAGAGCTGTGTACACAGTAGAAGAACAGCGAGTAGTAATACGATTTTTGTGGTCGGAGGGCGTTGAACGTCAACAAACCCATTGAAGCTTGCTGACAGATATGGAGATAGCTGCACTAGTGAGAGAAAAATGTACGAGTGGGTAGATGTCTTTAAAAGTGTACTTACGTCGGTTACAGATCAGCAACGCTCTGGTCATTCCAGCATGGCCATTACTGACGAGAGTGTGGGACGCGGTGACACCATGATTCATGAGTACCGGCGTATTTCTGTAGAAGCTGTAGCCAGGGTACTAAGTATCGCTCGTACCAGTATTAATGAGGCTCTCAATTCCTGTTTTCTTCTTGGATGCTCACTGGTGATCACAAGAGGATGCGTGTTCAGGCTGCCACATCATTTCTGGCGCGATATAACGTGATGGACGTGACTTTGTGGCACGTATCGTTGTACGAGACGAAACCTGGATGCATATCTATGAACCAGGAAGCAAAAGACAGTCTTCAGAATGGCGACGCTCATCTTCTCCAGCCAAGAAGAAATTCAACTTTCTGCACTCTGCCTGAAAGGTCCTTTTCACCGTCTTCTGCTACATGGATGAGCCGATGTTGCAGCACTATCAGCAAAGGGGTGGAACAGTGAACAGTATCCGGTACAGCACGATGCTGGAGAATGAGCTAGAGCTAGCAATAAGGAGTCGTCACCGAAGACTTCCGTCTACAGGCGCTCTACTCCTCCACGACAACGCGCGCCCCCACACCGCCGCTGAAACACTTGCCATCATTCGTAGATTGAGATTTCAGGTCGTATTACATCCTCCATACAGCTCTGATCTCACTCCTTCGCATCACCTTGAGTCTCGACACTTACGGACGTTCTCAGAGGACGACCATTTGAAAGTGATGATGAGTATAAAGAAGCGGTGCACTCTTGGTTGCAACCACAACAGAAAACCTTTTATTCGAATGGAATAGAAAAGATGGTGCAATAGTATGAGAAGTGTACCAAAATGGAGGCTAGTTATGCTGAAAAATGACATCTTGTTTAAGTCTCTAAGTGAAATATATGCTTCGTAAAAAATAGTTTGCTGTTGCTGTTTGAATCACCCTCGTAGTTTCATTTCATTAAAGCATCTATGCCTGAGTTTCAGCGATGATCCCCCGTTTCGTTCAATGCTGAAGTGATATTTCTGTTCAGTTCGAGAGCCTGTGCGATGCTGTTCGTGCTTAGATGGAATACCAAGTGGACTGAGGTGTGAATGGGAATTTGGATTGACGAGGGTGGCATGAAGGGGATACTGTCCAATTGTGCAAAGCCACTGTGCCAGGGAGGGGTAGTGGTTAGCATATCTGCCTAACGAGCTGGGGACACAGGTTCGAATCCTGTCCTTGGTAAATAATTTTTATTCGTCGCTTCAGTGATCGTAGATGTTTGAGACTTCAAAACGTCTCTGGAACTATATCGTTTCGTCTGAACGTAACATATTAGTGTAGATTTCTAAAATAGTTATGCAGGGTGTTTCAAAAGTGATGGTCAATATTCATGGATATGGCAGGAATGATCATACGAAACAAAAAAGTCAAGTAAACATGTGCTCTAAACCGCATACTTTAAGAGCTAAGAGATATTCTTGATCTTCAATATTGTGAAACAAACCTTGTCTACTGCAAGCTCTTTGCTTTCCATATTTTGGGAAGTGGTAGTGGCGACCAATGAAACGTCCCATTAGAAAACTTAATGAATGACTGTGCTGATAAACCACTTACATTATTTGATTTTCAGACAGCTGATCAGAACTGAACGTACTCAGACATTTCGCTCTTTACCTATTCTGATCAACACTAAACTGACACACAATATTTTTAGCGCGACGCAATCTGACTTACAATAATCCCTACAAATAATGGCCCTGACTAACATTAACCTATACCTTTCACAAATCACTTACCTCACAAAAATCTTCGTTACTCGAACTACTGCAATACAGCGAGCGCCACTACTGCCAGCTAAATAAAAGATTCGTACTACTAAAGACACTAACTACTGATAGGCATAGTTAGCAAATGAAAGATTTTGATAGAGAACAAACAACGTATTTACCTTAATAGTGTTCAAAAGTCATAATATATATAGCAGTTCATGACATCCAGTCTTACAAATTTACTGTCTCTAATGGACACACGTCCAGATCATCCGCTCTCAAAACTCCGCCATCTCTCTCCCCACATCCACCCCTGCTGGCGGCTCACCTCCAACTGCGCAACGCTACGCGCTGTTATATAATAACAGCCAACTGCCCAACACTACATTGGCGAATATCACTCCAACAATGCAAACCAACCACAGCCTTCACACAGCACAGTCAGTGATTTTCATATAGAGCGCTACACGGCGTTACCAACATAAAAACCTAAACAGCCTACTTACACCAAAACAAGAAAAAAACGTCCAGTAAACAAGTGCTACAAAATACATACCTTAAAAGTTTAAGCACTTGTTCATGAGAAGAGTTGTGTTCCAAAGTACCCAGAGTAAAGAACCCTATGGCAGCTGCAATGACAGAGGAAACGAAACATTATACATCTGTTTCAGAGTCCTTGTAGCCGGCAGTTGTGGCCGATCGATTCTAGGCGCATCAGTCTGGAACCGCGTGACCGCTACGGTCGCAGGTTCGAATACTGGCTCGGTCATGGATGTGTGTGATGTCCTTAGGTTAGTTAAGTTTAAGTAGTTCTAAGTTCTAGGGGACTGATGACCTGAGATGTTAAGTCCCATAATGCTCAGGGCCATTTCAATTTGAAGAGTCCTTGTATCAAAAGTCTAGGGGTGTATATCCCGTAGTGAGGAACAAAATTTGTCTCTGATATTCTCGGCGGCGGGATGCGTCGTTCATCATTTGTTACGCCCCACAGAGGCGTATGCAATATGTGTTGTCTATGATCCAGTCATCTGCTCTAGGTGAAAGGCATTGAATAGAGTTGATTCGCTTCTAAAATATCTTTCTCCGCTTATAAACACTCATTCTTGAGGTTTTATTGTTAAAAATCATTCTCTTTAGCACAAGTAGTATGGAAATGCAGCACACCTGATCACCTGATCTGTTCCGTGAAATCTCATCGTCCCAGGGCCGGCGAATTCTACAGGATTGAGAAAAATTGTGTCATGAAATTTTAAGCCTGGATAGCTCATGCCAGAAGTAATCAAAACTACTGATGTTGTATAGGTCGCCAACTCACAATTTCCGATTGGCCGCGGAATTGTCCTGTTGCCGGATGCTCTGGACAACGCATGACCGCGAATGTTTTGCCTGCCACGGCCAATCGGAGCGAGTGGCGCCAAGTTTCCGTAGTTCAAAAATTGTGCGTTGTCGACCTGCGCAATATTAGTAATTTTAGTTCGTACTGGCATCAGCTATCCAGGGTTGAAATTTCGTGACACAGTTTTTCTCCACCCTGTATAAAAAGACGCCCAGCGTCGCCGGGAAACGCGAGAGAGCATTTTGTCTCTAAAAATGATAATCCACATGGCATGATCTGCCATTCTGAAACGTTTGGTGAAAAAGACTTCGAAACACTCTGCATAGTGTGTAATGTTGATGCATTAAGTTGTTCTGAAAGCGGTGCTGATATTCAAGACAATAAAAGCGGGTTAAAAGCTGTTAGCTATCTGGGGAAGTTAACCTTCCATTACTTAGCAACTGTTTCACCAGGTATCCAGTCTAGCTTGCCAAATTCCCAACCAGACTGACATTAATTATAATCTTTTAGCAGTCATCTTACGATAACCGGTGATACATACATAAGAAGACAATTTAAATAAAAAGAAATAAATCAGTTTATATTTGGACATTTATTTTAACATTGATCATTGATCCGGTAAAATTTCAGCATATTAAACTTGATTCATAACTAAACTGGTGCCTTATTTAGGATTGTGAAAATGTGAGTTTGCAATCTTACGGAACACATCAAATATGGAGCCAAGATTGGGAGACTGCATACAACACTGCAGTCATAAAATAACACACGAAGAACGTTGAAACGTATGCAAGAGCAAATTAACCACATCCAACCGATTCAATTTTCACCCAAAGAAGTTACGTTCGTAGCGCAAACCTGTCTGTCATGAAATTACCACACACTGGTATACTAAATTCATACTAACTCTCTGTGAAATCTTCCCGAAAAGAATAGCTGAGAGCTACTGTGATGATTACACTACATGCTTCACGTGGTCAACTTGGTTTACACAAAGAGTGTAACTCTACAATAATTTTGATAATTAAAATAAATTACATCGAAACACAAATTACAAAAGAAAAACCTCAAACTGGTTACTATCGTCTTACTATTAACCTGATGGGTCAAACAATTGTATAAGCACGTGGTACTGGTCTCACAAAGTACACCCCACGTGGGTTGAACATAAAGAAAAGTTGCTATATTGAAAAATATTGTCAAAACGAGACGTTATAATCTCACGCACATTCGCATTTAAGATTGATGATCTTAGTTAGAGTTACTGATCAACACGTGCTTCCACTTTACTCACAAAATAGTGACAAAGCAACTACCGGAAGATATTCTGAACTTCACACGCGAATTACACTGCGTTGCAATTTAAAATAACATTAGATCTTTTAGATCTAAACCTGAAATAAAGGTGATTAAATTTTCAGTTAGGCTGAACTTAAGAAATCCATTGTCCTACAGACTTAGCAGAGACGCGCTTAGCCAGAGATCTTATCACTTCAGACGCTCACTGCAGACAGACTACTGTGGGCCCCTACCAAGGGTGCTTCCAGATACAAAACGCAAGTGACCAGAGAGGCAGCTTCCTATACCAACATGACAAGGGACAGACAGGACCATACTAAGAACAGAAGCCTCTTTGCTTTTAGAAAGCGTAGCTACCTGTTCCGACGTTGGTCCTACTGTTCTCTAGCAGACACGATTGTCTGCTACCATCAAGCATGCAACTAGAAATACATTTGCTCATTCATCCTTTCACACAGAAGGGAAGGGGGATGACAGTATCTTATCATATACAGTACATAAAAGAAAGCGGATGTAGGTTCCGTATGAGACTGTGTGACATGAATTACATATAAAGTGTGTTTTAAAGTGTAGTAGTGTGACAAATCGTTCTTGATTATGTGTAAAAGTAACACGTTCCACTGCTCAGTCTCCTCCCAGATAGTCAGAAACACCACAGTAAATTTATAACTGGAATGTATGCCGTAAATGACAACAGATTTAAGAAACTAACGTGAAAGGAATCCAACAGAGACCTTTCAAGTGACACAGAAACAGAAGATGAAGCAGACGCACACTAAGACAAGATAGTGCAATCTACAAAACACGTAGCTACAGGAACACATAGAATATTAATAATAATAGGAATAGAAATACATAAAAACATAGGACATAGAAACTTACGGAAAATGGAAGTGCTGGTCAGTAATAGGTAAGTCGACGGCCCCATTCGGAGAGCTGTCCTCTGGACAAGCCCCGTAAAGAAATGACATCAATGATTACTATTACGGAATGTTGATAGGTTTTTCTTTGTGACCGTCTGTCATAACAGAATAAAACACAAATTTCGTGCCATATCCGTCTCGCCTTTACTCTTTACAAGGTAACTTCAGTGGCGACAAATATGTACTTTTTTTTACACTATTTAGTTTATGTTTGGGGCGTTGTAAACATAGAGGATATAAACAATTCTGGCACTTCTTGCTTTAATATGATGTACTAATAATTTAAATTTCTACTTACAAATTTCGTGGAAGTTAACCTACATGTTGCGTTCTTGTTCCTTATTTACAGCTGTTCCTCGTCTTATAAGTGCCGTACAATTGCTAGTGCTGTGAAGTGTACAAACGAGATTACATATGGCAATTATAAGACGAAGAACAGATGTAACAAAGGAACTGGCAAACAGCATGGGAATCAATGTCCACGAAATCTGTACGTAGAGTTTTAAACTATCACTGCATCATAGAAAAGCAAAAAGTGACATTACTGTTTGTAACCAATGTATACAACGTTTCACATTTAAATTAAATAGTATAAACAAAAATATGCATCCATACACTAGTATTTCAGACCACTGAAGATACCTTGCACAGAATAAATACGAAATGCTTATGGCATAAAAACTGTATTTTATTCAGTTGTGATCAGACGGTCCCGAAGCAATAAGTGTCAACATACCGGAATATTATACGCATTGCATGGGGGCTTATATAAATTTTTTGATTATGCAAATATTTTTACTGTCTGTCCGGTTACGCAGTCTCGTAAACGGTTGGCCCTGACTAGTTTTTGTACGCAATCTGACTGCATAGAACAACAACAAAGGATGAAACAAAACTTCCGTTAACACAATTAATTAATTAAGTCCCCAGCAACTATAAAACCTACGAAACAATAAACACAAGTGTAGCTGTTCTGTGTGTGGAAGTGTGACTCAACGTACACATCTGGCACGGTTCTTTTTCAATAAGATAAGAAATTTTAAGTACAATTTATATTGAAATAATTAAAAAAATAGAAATACTATAATTACGCACGAAAACCAGAATTAAACTCTAACACAAGAACACAAGCCAGATGCTTTGTTGACTGAACCTGTAATGACACATTATTTAAGACATTGAAATAATAAAAGGAAAAGTGAATTTTTTTACCTCATTTATATTGACAAAAAGCACTCTGATCGTTACAATATCTCCATTCGAACAACATCTGCTGTCTAGCCCAACAAACAACTGCATAAAACATGGAACAAGCACTCACTACTACAACATCTCGACACTGACTGACTCCTACCACATCTCAACAAGCACTGCTCTCCGCTACTTCTCAATAAGCACTGCCAGTGGAGGCGGCGGAACAATACTCTCTGGCGCGATCTCTGGCGCTGTGGCTCAGTGTAGCCACCTTTCATATGCCCTTCCTCCACGGGCTAGAATTTGATGGTATTTTTGCCACATTGGTGGTGAAAATACCACCAAATTCGTCCAAAAAGAAATACAGACAAAAATAAAAGATAATATTAATACATAAATATCCCATAACTAGATAAAATTTGGCTTTGCACTGACCTTTCAATAACCTAATATATAAAATACAGTAAGTAATACAAATTCTTTCATACATGTGACTTTACATAATAGTTTACACAAGTATTATGTGGTTAAACAGTTCAATCAATAGCGTCAGCAATGACGAATATGTGCAGGTAAGAGTCTCATAACATTTCACAAACAGTAATACACAAGAAATCAGTTTATACAAATATTCACATAAATGATTTCCATAGTTCAACAAACAAGTAGTTGACAGTTCCAGCAGTAGCACCCAGCAATGGTCAACAGGTGCAGACAGCAACAAGTGACATCATTTCAGTAGAAGCAGTCCATCAGTGGCACCCAGCAATGTTGAACAGGTGCAGACACCAACAAGTGACATTATTTCAATAGATGCAGTCCATCAGTGGCACCCAGCAATGTTGGTGCTACAGCAACAAGTGACATCATTTCAGTAGAAGCAGTTCCATCAGTGGCACCCAGCAATGTTGAGCAGGTGCAGACATCAGTCCATAATATTCACTATCACTAATCACACTGTTGATCAGAGTTTATCAGCAGAAATGAAACATGTCCTAGTGGCACCAATCACGTAGAAAAAGTGCAAGTAACAGTCCATAATATTCACTATCACTAATTAGACAGTTCATCAGCAGTAATTAAACATTTCCAGGTGGCATCCACCATGTTGAATAAGTGCAGGTAACAGTCCATAATAATCACTATCACTAATCAGACAGTTCATCAGCAGTAATTAAACATTTCCTGGTGGCATCCACCATGTTGAATAAGTGCAGGTAACAGTCCATAATATTCACCATCGCTAATCAGACAGTTCATGCATGAACAACAGTTTGAATGCACACACAATTGCTTTTACAAAATTATTATCAATGCTCTTACACTAAACATACAAATCATAATAAACACACAAATGATATCAGATAATTGTCATCTTAACTATTACAAATGCACAAATATCAGTAGACCTATAATATTTATGGGTGTCAGTGCAAGCCACAACAAACAAGTAAAATAATATTTAGGAGATAGGTCGGTACCAATTTGGGATTGGGAAAGGAAAACACACAAAACACACTCACTCATCTTTCATCCACATTAAGTGCTACTGTGTAGGTGAATAGTGTTAACTGTGTAAATGCAATTCTGTCAAAATTTTATGTTCATCATGTGTATCAAGTAGTAGTGGCAGCAATGTATAACAGTCAATAATAGTTAGTCAACGTCATAGTCATCATGTCAAGACCAATGTTTGCCAAGGCAGATCAAAATGTACAGTTGCTGAACAATTGTCAGTGTGCCAAAATATGCAAATGTTTTCTCTCTCCAAAAAAAGTATATACTGCTTAGTGATTTAACAAAGTGTGTGTGTAGACAATCTTCTTTCTACTTGAGTGTTCCAGTCTGCCATCTTCATCCTCCTTGTTCCATATAAACCAACAAAAAAAAAAAAAAAAAAATTTTTGCACCTCACTTACTTTACCTCTTATCCATCAAAACTCCAATAATCATCAGTATCACATAAACTTAATATTTCAATAATACCTCTTACGTCGATACATATAAACCTCAGCACCAATATCATTTACCTTACCTCTTGTCCACCAAAACTCCAATAATCATCAACTTCACATAATCTCAATACCTCAATAATGCCTCTTCAATACGTTGATACATAAAAACCTTAGCATCAGTATCATTTCACTTCCATAAGAACTCTTTCCTCTAGTCAGTCTCCTCGAACAAGTACAGATAAAATCCTAATGAAAACTTCATCATCCCATACAATCCGAAGACACAATGTCCACACACAACCTCTGTGTAATCCATCTGACCCAAATCTTCTACTCATTATGAATTATAAGATACGTTTTGGTTACCTTGTCCATCATTAAATAAAAGAAATGCATGCATGACCTCTAACAGCCTTTAGTTTGAATAACTTTCAGTAAGTAACTACGAGTACGAAGTGTTAATGATCGTAATATTTCACAGTGTGTACACCACTTCAAGAATCATGGCAGAAGCAAACGTGTGGAGTATTTTTGTGTCAAGTGTCACTTGCTATTTCAATTGCTCACGAAGAATACAGTGTAATAACTGTCGATGGTCTAAACCTAGTGTCGGTAGGTCATGTCGTTAACTTCCTTCCTATTAGCAAAAATTTATACAGCTTCCATAAAACCTCCAACTCCTGTGACTTCTATGAAGTTTCCTGTACTAATGTCGTTCGTCGAATTATAGCAGTTTATTTTCTTATCTTAAAAATATAAGGCACTGAGCGTAAGCAAAACATGCAACAGCGAGTAAATAAACCAGTAGAGAACAGAATGTCAACAAGTGGATGCAGCACAATTCCTACAACAAGGCTCTGCCAAGCAAACAATCTATAATTAATACCATAGTGTGACCTAAGCTCCATGTTTGTACACCGTATATCAGCATTTCTATATACCAAATTAAAAAGTAGTTATGACAACAAACAGAAATGTATAAATATGCAATCCATACGCAATGCAGCAAATATGTATCTTACATAATAAACAGGTCATTGTCATCATATCAGCATAAGCAAATAAATGTTCATATGTAATCTTAATAAGTAAACATGAATGCGCAAACAGATAAATCACAAAGTGTAACCTACATACATAACCATATCAGCACAACTAATCAGGTGACAATTATAATTTAAATAAATAGGCACAGCAGGCACATAATAAAAAATATGACATCAGTGAAAAAGCAGTGCAGCCAAGCGATGCATAATATACACAAGTAACAATCCTGTTCATTAATCAATCATTGTCAATACCAGTTAACGTACACAAGCACGTCGCTTCACAAGTAAATTCATATAACATGAAATTTAGCACAAAGTATGAATCACGTAATCGGGAGCAGCAAATTACGTCTAAAGTACGTACCTAAGTGGAAATATGTTACCTGAAAAATAAACTCAATTAATATTTACCTTTTTGGTTTATTAGTTTCTTCTTCGAAATTACATTCTTCCTGAAAATTTCTCGATAGCAAGTCCTCTTAACGTCGGACACACACAGAATTTACCTGAAGGTCTTAAATTTTTATACAACCGTATCCTGAAAAATACTGAACGTTAGTAACATAATTTATCAAGTCACTATAGCTTTATACTGATTTTAATCGGAGAAATTAGACTGTGTATTTGTTTACGGCTGTCAGTGCATTCGTACTGAGCGCTCGATCAGCTGTAGGCGCATGACGTAGGAAGTAATTGTTTACGGTCAACGACTGCCTTGTGCGCCGCGCAGACTTGACTGTTGCTTTGAGAATGTGCCGCCGCCGGAACACAGCGCGGTATCCTTGTACTCTCCGTGTGTTTATGTACAACAGTTGGTTTCTCAAAAGTATGTCATTCCACAAAAATTTTAACGTTTGATATATGATGTATTCCCTTAGAGCGCCGAGATTTAAGAGTTTCTACTTCAACAGTGTTATCATGAATAATTTTGCGAACCCTATATGGACCATTATAAAACAGAAAAAAATTGCGACACAAGCCTTTTCCTTTGTGAGCAAACGATGAGACTTAATTAACACCTTTTGACCAACTGACAACGTTTTTAAACGACCAGGACGTTTAGCTGATTTCTCTCTTCTAGCAGCCGCAGATGCAATATTTTGCAGAGCCAGGTTGACAATTTCAGAATGCCGCAGTTTTCGTGAAGGCGGAAAAAGAACGATTTCAGAGATGCGATTTGTCGGTGCTTTGTTTTTTAATATCAGTATAGACGGTAAAGAAGTTGAATCATTAGGAAGTTCATTCAGAATGTTTTGAAAAATATGAAGATACTGATCCCACGTTCTGGGATTCTGATGACAATAAAGACGGCACAATTTATTGATTTCCTTCATCCATCTCTCTGAAGCATTAGATTGAGGGTGAAAAAGTGAAATGAAAATTGGTTTAATCTTATGACGCCGTAGAGTACGAAGCCAAATTTTCGAACGAAACTGTGATCCATTATCTGATATAACCTTATCAACATGACCCACTTCTTTAAGAAAATGTTTGATGAAAGCGTTAGATACTGAACGAGCTGTTGCTTTGCGTAAAGGTGTAAAACATATTTTGATGTCAGTTCCACTGCTATGAAAATGTACGCAAAACCATTAGTAGAACGAACCACTGAACCGAACAAATCGACTGCAGTCATGTCTTTTAATTTCGCTGGAATGCTAGGAAACAACGGTGCTCTGTGAGAAATAGTTGGCGGCTTAGCCTTTTGACATAATTTGCATTTGGCAAGAACAGATCGAATACGTTTTTCCATATTACTGAAGTAGCAATTTTCTCGTAATTTATGAAAGCATTTTCAGGGACCGAAGTGTGCGTAACTGAAATGTGTGTACCAAATCAATTTATTAACCCACTCATCAGGAATACAAACTAACCAAACAGAGTTGTCGACCGATTTTCGTTTAAAAAGAACTTTCCAGATAGATCGCAAAAACGAGGTGTGACCAAATTGTCCAATCTAACAAAGCGTCTAAGAAAATTACAGACACCAAGGAAACTACGAACATCACGTTTTGTGGTAGGAACAGCATAATTACGAATTGCGTCTAGTTTCTCTGGATCAGGAAGAATACCTTCTGTAGAAATAATATGACCAAGAAATTTCACCTGAGAACGACCAAATTCAGATTTTTTCAAGTTCACTGTAATGCCAACTCTTGCAAAAATACGTAATAATGAATCCAAAGTTTTGTTATGCTCACTCCAAGAACGTTTATCAATAAGAATATCGTCAACATATGAAGTAATATTGTCACGAAGATAAACAGGTAAAATTTCGTTTAAACTACGAATGAATGCTGCAGAAGATATAGTAAGTCCAAACGGTAATTTCCGAAATCACTTTTGGGTAAAATAGTCATATCCGGTTATTTTTTACACGCTCTCTAGATAGATTGATAGTTGAAGAGTTGTTTCGATAGATGCAAAGAATAGTAAAAGAGTAGGTAGCAGTGCAGAAAACTAAAAGGGAAATAGCACTACTACAGCTCGGGGCCCTATGCACGCTACGGCACATATTCACTTAGCGTAGTGAATCCCCTGAGGACTTTAATAGCTGCACATGAATTTCAGTTTGTGACTTAGTGGCAAATTTGACGGAAGTGCGTACAGAAATTGAGCTAACCATGAACATGGATGTATGTCATTCTTAGATTTGCGGAAGATCTTAAATTTCCGAACAGTTAAGAAGTGTTTATAGTCAAAGTTTTCGCCTCGTGGCGACAAAGACCTACCGCGTCTGTCCCAGTCCCAATGTCGATTATTGTCAAGTTCGCGCGCCTGGCGCTCTCTTGTTGCATCTCGTAAACGAAATAAATTACTTTCTTCAAACCCTTCTGCTATCTGTGATTCTAAATTTCTTCTGCTGTCTTTTCCTACGATTTCGCCTTCAATATGTTTGCCTTGCTTTCGTAATGCCTCAAATTCCCTTTTCAAGCGTTCATTAAATTTTCCCTGATTTTCAACATGCTTATTTATGCTCTGGTACTCTTCGGTTTCTGAAAATGGCAATGGAGCTGTGTTATCTGAATCTCTGTCCCCATTTAAACTAAGACTTGCCAATTTATCTGCAATCTCCTCAACTCATTCCGATAAGTCACCTATTTTTTCTTTCTGTTTATTTACGTCTTCCGTAAGTGTCGTGACTCGGGTTTCGGTATTGTCACATTTAGTAGTTAACTGTTCACACTGTTGCGTTAAGTTATTTATTCTGTCATTTGGTACGGATTCCTCGATTCTTTCAATCATTTCTTCCTTATCGTGTACGCGTTGTAAATTTAATTCTGAAAATTTTTGTACAATCACGCGATCTTTTTCTTCCTGTTCCCTGTCCTGTTCCTCTTGTCTAATCTCTACTGCAATTAAACTATTGTTGTGAGCATTCAAAATCGGTTGTACTTCTTCTCTAATTTCTTTCTTTGGTTCATCTTTCATGTTTTTGAAACATTTCCCTGTTCGTGAGCCTAACTGTGTTTCCATTGTTCCCATATCAGTTTCTAATTCAGATCGTAATTGTGATCCCACTGTTTTTAATTCAGATCTTAAAGTTCCTATCTCGGTTTTAATTGTTCCTATTTGTGATCCCAGATTTAATATTGCACTCATTAACTGCTCCATTTCTTCTGTCATTAACCACGTAATCTGTGAATTTTCTGATTGAGAAAAATTTTGAAATGGTTCCGGACTATTTTCCCGACTTATTAAATTGTTTTCCACTTCATTATTCATCAAACTGTTCTCCTGTGTTGGCGAGTTCGCCATGTCCACAATTTCGTCATTTTGACTATCCATCATTTTTGCCTTCTTCATCGATCGCGTAATCATTTACAAAATCTACAAAACTCGTCACTATATGAAAATTACACACAATATCACTATATCTCCAACAATATCATTCACACGAAATGTTTCTCTCAACCACGATTAACGAACAATTGAAATCTTCCTAACTGCACAAAATTGTCAAACCCGTATACAAGATAACAAAATTAAATTCTGCAAAAATTACCATTAGAAGAATGACAATTACCAAATCTACACATGCAATATAGACTACAATTACTAAACTACAAATTACTACAACAATACTACTGTCTACTATTTTTACAATCAGAAGATTCCAAGGGACGATCCGAAGCAGCGGTCGCCACGTGCATGGGGGCTTATATAAATTTTTTGATTATGCAAATATTTTTACTGTCTGGCCGGTTACGCAGTCTCGTAAACGGTTGGCCCTGACTAGTTTTTGTACGCAATCTGACTGCATAGAACAACAACAAAGAATGAAACAAAACTTCCGTTAACACAATTAATTAATTAAGTCCCCAGCAACTATAAAACCTACGAAACAATAAACACAAGTGTAGCTGTTCTGTGTGTGGAAGTGTGACTCAACGTACACATCTGGCACGGTTCTTCTTCAATAAGATAAGAAATTTTAAGTACAATTTATATTGAAATAATTAAAAAAATAGAAATACTATAATTACGCACGAAAACCAGAATTAAACTCTAACACAAGAACACAAGCCAGATGCTTTGTTGACTGAACCTGTAATGACACATTATTTAAGACATTGAAATAATAAAAGGAAAAGTGAAATTTTTTACCTCATTTATATTGACGAAAAGCACTCTGATCGTTACAATATCTCCATTCGAACATCTGCTGTCTAGCCCATCAAACAACTGCATAAAACATGGAACAAGCACTCACTACTACAACATCTCGACACTGACTGACTCCTACCACATCTCAACAAGCACTGCTCTCCGCTACTTCTCAATAAGCACTGCCAGTGGAGGCGGCGGAACAATACTCTCTGGCGCGATCTCTGGCGCTGTGGCTCAGTGTAGCCACCTTTCACCATCTCAGGTCGACAGGCCTACAGATATTAAATAACTACTGAAGCGATTGTTCTTAAAATGTCTTTCGTGGTAGTCTGTAAAGAGAGACCGGCTATTGTATATATATTGTATATATATTGACCACCTTTCATTTGTGAAATTGTAGTGTTTATTTTATGTGTTGTAATATTAACTGCTGAGACTAAAGCCGTAGTCCCAGCTGATAAGATTGTCCCTGGTGAGTACTTCGATGACCTCACTAACCACCTGTCCCAGTATTTCGACATTTGTGCTAAAATCCTGATGTGTTCGTATTTTATCACTCGGATAAATAGTGCTCTACGGCCGCCGAATTCTTAGGATACGTTAGTGGAATGTGACGCTGGTGTTCACAGCTGCGATCTTCGAAGATTCACACTGCTTGCCCAATATATGGTTTGCCTTACTGGCACTGAATCTAATATGCCCTGGCGTTCTCCGGCAATCCCAAGAGTGTCCATACTTTATTGGGCAGGTGGTAGACAGTTATTACTCTGTGCTTTTTGAGATTCCGCTCGATTTTTCCCAATAACACGCCAGTGTATGGTAAAAAAGGCTGTTGTGTCTCTTTCTTCGTAGTTTTGTCAGCTTCCGCTGGATATACAGGGTGATTCAAAAACAATACCACAACTTTAAAAATGTGTATTTAATGAAAGAAACATAATATAACCTTCTGTTATACATCATTACAAAGAGTATTTAAAAAAGTTTTTTTTCACACAAAAACAAGTTCAGAGATGTTCAATATGGCCCCCTCCTGACACCCGAGCAATATCAACCCGATACTCCAACTCGTTCCACACTCTCTGTAGCATATCAGGCGTAACAGTTTGGATAGCTGCTGTTATTTCTCGTTTCAAATCATCAATGGTGGCTGGGAGAGGTGGCCGAAACACCATATCCTTAACATACCCCCATAAGAAAAAATCGCAGGGGGTAAGATCACGGCTTCTTGGAGGCCAGTGATGAAGTGCTCTGTCACGGGCTGCCTGGCGGCCGATCCATCGCCTCGGGTAGTTGACGTTCAGGTAGTTACGGACAGATAAGTGCCAATGTGGTGGCGCTCCATCCTGCTGAAATATGAATTGTCGTGCTTCTTGTTCGAGCTGAGGGAACAGCCAATTCTCTAACATCTCCAGATACTGTAGTCCAGTTACAGTAGCACCTTCGAAGAAAAAGGGACCAAAAACTTTATTGGCTGAAATGGCACAGGAAACGTTCACCTTAGGTGAGTCACGTTCATACTGAGTTGTTTCCCGCGGTTTCTCGTCGATTCACTTCTGCCGTACTCAATAACACAAAAAGCTTTCTGTTGAGCGGTCGCCATCTTAGCATCAACTGACGCTGACGCCTAGTCAACAGCGCCTCAAGCGAACAAATGTACAACTAAATGAAACTTTATAGCTCCCTTAATTCGCCGACAGATAGTGCTTAGCTCTGCCTTTTGTCGTTGCAGAGTTTTAAATTCCTAAAGTTGTGGTATTCTTTTTGAATCACCCTGTACTGTGATCGTATGGCGCAGAGCGGGCCTAATCAGTCTGTCCGCGGAACCGTTTTTCCGGAATACCTTTCAGAGGTGTTCCAGTTTCCGGGCGAGACTTTGCATACATGTGCACTAGCGTACTGAGCACCCCACTCTTCTGCGCAGGTGGTGGCAGGTTGGCAGTTGTCTACGTGGAGTTACAGGACATTGCGTGTTTTTTTTCCCAATATAAACCGTGACGAGAAGTTCCATTCACTCTTCTCTTGACCTGACGTCTAGAAATGATAGTCTTCCTTTGTCTGGATCTCCATAGTGTATGTGTTGGGATGTATGGACTTTATGTGTGCGAATACGTCAAGGATTTTGTCTCCTCCAGGGGGCCAGATAATGAAAGTGTCGTCCACGTAAAGAAAAATGGAGTAGGGTTCCGCGTGGATGACTTCTTTCAACGAATATGTCGCCTGTGCAAACCCACATACATAAATAAACAGGGCGAACATTAACGAAACCAACAAACTGCTGGGACAGATTTCTGACTGGAGGTGGAGGGAAAAAGGTCGTATGAACATTTGTCCGGAAATGGACGGTGTGCGCGCAACGACAAGAAACCGTCCCGGAACACAATAAAAAGCTGCATCGCATCCACATCAGTCCAAAGTGGCCTCCGTGGAATGCAATGTGAGTGTTCACGCTTCGCATCATGGATTGCTGCAATCTTTCGCACATTCCGGCTTCTCTCTGAATAGCGTCTCAGGCATCACGAGCAGGTTGTTGAACGGTTGGCATATCAGGAACTGGTTCAGCATTCACAACGCTTTTCAGATACCTCCAGAGGTAGACATCCAAGCAGTTTTAAGTCCCGTGATCTAGCAGGTCATGATACAGGGCCCCCGTTTCCTACCCAGCGTCCGGGGAAGATGTTGCTGAGGTATCAGCGAACTGTAATGCTGAAGTGGGGTGGAACTCCGTCATCCAGAAACCACATAACCTGTCGTAATGCAAAAGACACTTTCTCAAGCAGCCCAGGCAGAGTATTCCACAGGAAGTCCAGGTACGTTCCTCTGTAGAGGCATTCAGAATAACAACGAGGCCAACTATGTTGTCGCCACGAATTTCTGCCCGCAAATTGATGCTGAACCGATGCTGATGAGACGCCTCAACCATTCCCCGAGATTTGTCAGTATCCCACAGTTAACAGTTATGCAGACTGATGATGCCAGTTCTGGCAAAGGTTGTTTCGTTGGAAAAAAGGACTGATGACAGAAACCACGCAATTGTGACGGTTTGGCGCAGAAACCATCGACAAAATCCTTCCCGTAAAGGGAAATCCACTGCTGATAATTCTTTCACTCGTTGCGGGTTACGGGGATAGTAGTGCCTGTCATGCAGTCGTTCTTTGGCTTACACCATGTTGATGGGCCACTTACCTAGAGTACGCACAGTACGCCGCTCCCTGCTCATTCGTCTGTCTGAACGGACGCCCAGAAGCGATTTGAAATGTTGTGTGATGTGGTTCGTGTGTCTGAGTGCACTTGTTTTGATTTAGCCGCGCTGCCTCTCTACCGTTCCTATCTACCACATCGTACACAAACACCATCTCGGCTTGTTCCAGACATGAATATCGGACTATTGTGTTGCTTACAGTATGCTGCGTCGATCACACAGCCTGCGATACTCAAGGAACACAAAGCACGTGGTCACAGGATGTTTCAGCCGCCAGCGTCATCTACTACGGTAACGCTGCATTTCCGTGTACATGTTTTTAGGATCTTTTTTTCTCCATTTCATTCAGGAATCCGTGCACGCAGATTGTCGGTTTTATTAATGTTGAAAGGGTACAGTACCGCCCGACATTGAAAATAGGTACAACATACTTGCCGGCTGCGGTGGTCTAGCGGTTCTGGCGCTGCAGTCCGGAACCGCGGGACTGCTACGGTCGCAGGTTCGAATCCTGCCTCGGGCATGGGTGTGTGTGATGTCCTTAGGTTGGTTAGGTTTAAGTAGTTCTAAGTTCTAGGGGACTTATGACCTAAGATGTTGAGTCCCATAGTGCTCAGAGCCATTTGAACCATTTTACAACATACTTCATTATTTTTGTCAGAACAACACATTTTTTTGTAAAATAACTCAATTTCAATTAATACAGCGAAGCCGGATACCAGTGTGGGAAAGAATGACAATTTATTTATTTAATTGATCACACATGCACTCCCGCAAAGTAAATCCCTACATCCAGTTTGGTGAGATCTGTGAAATGAATGAATGTATGGTCGTCTGCTAACCGCAGATAGTGAATGTGAATATATGATCATCTTTGAGTCGATCCTTTGGCCACCTTTGGTGGAACCAAAGAGATGAAATTTACCAGAGCTTTGAGCGCCTGAAATGTGGCTGACCAATACTGTAGCAAGGTGCTTCCCCCACCTCGACAGAGATGGGAGATGACCTGGAGAACGGCCACGTTTCGGCACTCTGCCGCTGGATCTTGTGCTGTTAAGACCTGTTTTAGTTGTGCTCCGTAAACACAAAAGAGTGGAGACATGGTATGCATGTGGAATATTTAAGAGTAGTTTGAAATAATAATTTCTCTATTTCAGGAACTTTTGTGGGGAGAATTAAATGTCAGGCAGGTAATATTAATGGGATTGTAGTAATCTTCAGAAGTGACCAACGGTCACAATGAAACCACGTGTAGCAATAAGTTGAAATACTTCCGTGTGCTTAAGTTAAGCTGAATTACTAGCGTGTGTACAATAAGTTGAAATATTTAGAAATTGCATGTGTACCATAAGTTGAAATATTTAAGAAATGGCGTGTGCAGGACTTGAAATTAGAGACGAGTACTTCCACGTGGTGAGTACTGTGTGAGTCTCAAACTGTGTATGAGACAAAAGATAAAGAGAAGTACTCGTCCATGGTATCAGTTGAGGACTCGCGCGTGTGATGAATATGTTCTTAATATTACTTTGCGTGATATGATTCCGTGTGACGCTAGATTCAAACTCTGAGAGAGAAGCAAGGTGAGTCGGCCGTCTATCCAGCAACGCCACATGGCTTGCATTGCAAAGGAAGACGTGCATATATCTCCAGAATTCATAGTAGGAAAGTAGAATTACCAAGTGGGGCAGTGTCGTGTGAAACCGGGATAAATATTAATTAAAGTGGGAAAGCGGAAAGTGATAATGTTGTGACTATTCACTGTCTTGTATTTCATATTGTAGTGTGGCGTATGTCATGTAATTTGGGTATGTGTGGTTTGCATGGGAGAGTAGCGAGGTAGTTTCAAAAGATTAGTGGGCTATGCTTGTTCCTTCTGTACCGCTCGGTCTGGAGGAAAGTTTCGTGATGATGATTGTGAGAGTCGAAGTGTGAGAAATAATAAAAGATCCACCATCCTATCCAGAAAGTGCACTGTAGCGTTAAAATAATTACGAGACCATAATATAGAGATTAACCATTGTAAAGCCATGCCCACTGGGCGGAATTTCTCATGTGTTATTGTTGTAGTTTATTGAATTCGTGTGTTTAGGTTAGAGAATTTATCGGAATAAATAAGATGGTGAAAAGAAAAAGATTGGTGGACTTTTCCTTCGAACTGTATGTTATCATGATGTCCCGAATTTATAATGTGTGCGCCATTCATATTCAGTGCGGTGGCCACGTGTTGATAAAAGCCGTTAAATAAAAGACATAAAGAAAATGTGGTATTGCCAGTGGGTAGTGAACAGTCTGAGTTCTGTAAATCACTGATAGTCAGATGTGCGTTTCCGTTGCGTATTATTCATACAGGAGGATAATTTGTAACTTAATTGTGAGTACGAGTGTTCATGTTACTCGATAAATAAGAATGATTCCACTCGCTTGGCAGACCACTCATCTTGCAGGCCTGACTGCTTGATGCCACAGTATGAGCAAGGCATGTGGGTGCCTCTCAATGTCCACCCTGTATATCGGAGATCACGGAAAGTGTTTCTTACAACGTTCCTCCATAGATCGCGGTCTTGGGCACTCTGGATCCAGTTCTCATGGACACCCAGCAATTCTGCAACACACCCATCCTTCCGTTCTTTGATCTTCTATTTAGACAGGTTCCATCAGGTTTACCTCGTATAAGCAGAGCTTTAACTCGGCAAGTGTCTGGTCTCCTTGGAATTGGCCCTTATTCTCCGCAGTTTCATTTTCTGTACGATGTTTGCTTGTTTCATCACGTCGTACAGTTCCTGGTTCTCTTTACGTCTACAGCTGTTCTCTTCGCGGCTTGATATAAAGATCTTTCTCATGATTTTCTGTTCAAAGATCAACAGGTCCTCTCCATCTTTTCTACGGTGTTTGAGGTTTCTGTCCCATATAACAACACTGGTACTACCACTGCATTACAGACTTCAGTCACATCTGAATCGACAGATTTTTTGACTCTGATGTCTGCTTCAGTTGATAGCATGTTGATCAATTTCTTGTTTTAGTTTATCCTGCCTGTTGAACCAGGCCTAAGGTATTTAAAGTCTACCAATCTGGCTATGTTTCAGATTCATACCTGTAATGGGGTGTTATTAGGGGTTTCTCTGGATACGTCTGCTTTTTCAGTCTTCTCAGTACAGCATTGTTGGTATTCTTTGCTAAATCCCTGCAATTTATACCTCTATTATTCTGACTGGGGTATGGCTGCTTTACAGTCTATATACCCCAATAACTGTGTTCTTCCATTTAGCTTCACCGATTGCCTTATCGTTTTATTTCCAGAATCTCTTCCTCCTGAAACAAATTAATGAGCAGTGGTGAAATGGTGTCATCTTGTCTCACACTTGATGCTGAATTCCTTCTACAGCTCCGCCTGGTATGTCACCTTGGCTTTTGCCCCCCCCCCCTCCCCCCCCCCTCCCAATTTCTTGTTCTGTCTAGCTCCCTCAGAGTTTTGTACATTCTTCTAAGTTAGCTATAATTTCGCACCTTACAAGCACTCGTCTACATACTTTTCCGTGATTTACAACCGCAATTAGGTATCATTTGGTAGGGTGTACGTCGTATATATGAATATTTAAAGAAGACTGACATTGTCACGTACACCTTGTAAATAATTGTTAACGTTTATTGTATGAAAGGTGACAGAGTGTCTTGATTATCAAAACGGCGTAATGAATGTTTGCCTGTACTAGTAGAGGTTGGACTGCCAGTGCAAATGAAAAGGCAGGTGTAACTCAAGCCCTCGGTCGAAAAGCCCGCACAAGTTCCTGCTTGACACAGAAGTGCCAAGATGAACGGTCTGGGCGCCTGAGCGCGGAAGCACAATACAGCAGCGCCGGCCGATTTTGTAGTGGGTCCGGAATGATAACAGGATAATACGAGGTGCATTCAAGTTCTAAGGCCTCCGATTTTTTTTCTAATTAACTACTCACCCGAAATCGATGAAACTGGCGTTACTTCTCGACGTAATCGCCCTGCAGACGTACACATTTTTCACAACGCTGACGCCATGATTCCATGGCAGCTTCGAAGGCTTCTTACGAGTCTGTTTCGACCACTGGAAAATCGCTGAGGCAATAGCAGCACGGCTGGTGAATGTGCGGCCACGGAGAGTGTCTTTCATTGTTGGAAAAAGCCAAAAGTCACTAGGAACCAGGTCAGGTGAGAAGGGAGCATGAGGAATCACTTCAATGTTGTTATCACGAAGAAACTGTTGCGTAACGTTTGCTCGATGGGCGGGTGCGTTGTCTTGGTAAAACAGCACACGTGCAGCCCTTCCCGGACGTTTTTGTTGCAGTGCAAGAAGGAATTTGTTCTTCAAAACATTTTCGTAGGATGCACCTGTTACCGTAGTGCCCTTTGGAACGCAATGGGTAAGGATTACGCCCTCACTGTCCCAGAACATAGACACCATCATTTTTTCAGCACTGGCGGTTAGCCGAAATTTTTTTGGTGGCGGTGAATCTGTGTGCTTCCATTGAGCTGACTGGCGCTTTGTTTCTGGATTGAAAAACGGCATCCTCGTCTCATCCATTGTCACAACCGACGAAAAGAAAGTCCCATTCATGCTGTCGTTGCACGTCAACATTGCTTGGCAACATGCCACACGGGCAGCCATGTGGTCGTCCGTCAGCATTCGTGGCACCCACCTGGATGACACTTTTCGCATTTTCCGGCCGTCATGCAGGATTGTGTGCACAGAACCCACAGAAATGCCAACTCTGGAGGCGATCTGTTCAACAGTCATTCGGCGATCCCCCAAAACAATTCTCTCCAATTTCTCGATCGTGTCTTCAGACCGGCTTGTGCGAGCCCGAGGTTGTTTCGGTTTGTTGTCACACAATGTTCTGTCTTCATTAAACTGTCGCACCCACGAACGCACTTTCGACACATCCATAACTCCATCACCACATGTCTCCTTCAACTGTCGATGAATTTCAATTGGTTTCACACCACGCAAATTCAGAAAACGAATAAGGAAAACGTCGCCATTTTAAGTTTTTAAAACAGTTCTCATTCTCGCCGCTGGCGGTAAAATTCCATCTGCCGTACGGTGCTGCCATCTCTGGGACGTATTGACAATGAACGCGGCCTCATTTGAAACAATGCGCATGTTTCTATCTCTTTTCACTGTGGAGAAAAAAAATCGGAGGCCTTAGAACTTGAATGCACCTCGTACTTTGGAAACTCTGAAAATCTTGGACGCATCATAGAGGAACGAGGAAGCTCTACCTCGGAAATCGCAGGCTGGGTTATTTCCGAGGATTTTTTACTCTGAGAAGCGTACAATTGTATGAGAATAGGTATTTCCTCGCTAACTTTCCGCACTGGACGACAAAAGACTAAAATATGGTTGGTCGGCGTTCGGAAGAATTTGTAGAGAGGGATAATATTCCGTGGTTTCGAGAATATGATTCGCCTTCTGAGTTACGAGGGAGGGTAGCCGAGCTTTGCTGGGAAGACAGCGGAAAGAAGAGGTCTTCCGTTTTGAGCACCCATGTTTGACCGTCGCTCAGTATCAGCTTTTGTTGGTACAGACGGACTTGCTGTGTTTGCTCTCAGGAGACTTTATAAATAGAACGGTTAGGCACTGTACTGTTGCAAGCTTATACGATACTGGTCTTTAATGCGTCCAGGTATGGAGTCGTCGTTCAGTACGCAGCGTTCAGTGATTAGGCACTGTACTGTTGGAAGCTTATACGATACTGGTCTTTAATGCGTCCAGGTAGGGAGTCGTCGTTCAGTACGCAGCGTTCAGTGATTGAGAACACTTCTTCTGCCTATACTCACGTTGAGACGTTATCTGAAGTCCGTCCTTGTGGCTGGGAGTTCCCGTTTTATCGCCTGTAGAACACAGGGAGGAGAAGACAGTATTAGACTATACTAGTCAGAGGACCTTCTTGTGTCGTCCCAGTGTTTGAAGGAGGTTTTTTTTATATATTTTGCGGCTGGAGTTCTTCCGTCGTCGCAGACGTGTAAGAGAACCATCACTCCGACGCACCAGACGCAGTACATACAGCGATATTGCTAATTCCTCCGGCTTATTGGGGCTATAAAGCTAAACAGCTGTGATCACGTAAATTTTATTTTCACTGAGGTGCACACCACTTTACATCATCTTTGAAAGTAGAGTATTCTAGTTTTAGGTACACAGATGATGTCAGTCGTCTTGTGTTGTTTATATTAGATCGCGTAGCCATAAAAATGGGTAGATTCTGGCAACTGATCAATCGTATTAGTTAGGAAATTCACTTGTATCCTTTTTTGTCCATTGGACATTGATATATAAACATTTGTAATATAAAGGGATTTTAATCTACAATAAATGTATAAGCGGAAACAGCATTTATCATTTGGTAGTTACTAGTTCCCTTAATCATTCATTTATGTTTATGTTGTAATTTACATGTTAACGAGCAAGAAGGACATAATCACCATTAAAAGATCCTAAGATCTGCTTCAGGGGGTAGTCAAACAGGGCCAAATCCTCATTTTCACGTTCAGTATTTCCATTGAACACATTCATTTTACACCCGCCTGGAGTAGCATCTTTGAACTTAATCTGCGTGTATTACAGTTGTTGTTGTTGTTGTGGTCTTCAGTCCTGAGACTGGTTTGATGCAGCTCTCCATGCTACTCTATCCTGTGCAAGCTTCTTCATCTCCCAGTACCTACTGCAACCTACATCCTTCAGAATCTGCTTAGTGTATTCATCTATTGGTCTCCCCCTAAGATTTTTACCCTCCACGCTGCCCTCCAATACTAAATTGGTGATCCCTTGATGCCTCAGAACATGTCCTACCAACCGATCCCTTCTTTTGGTCAAGTTGTGCCACAAACTTCTCTTCTCCCCAATCCTATTCAATACTTCCTCATTAGTTATGTGATCTACCCATCTAATCTTCAGCATTCTTCTGTAACACCACATTTCGAAAGCTTCTATTCTCTTCTTGTCCAAACTATTTACCGTCCATGTTTCACTTCCATACATGGCTACACTCCATACAAATACTTTCAGAAATGACTTCCTGACACTTAAATCTATACTCGATGTTAACAAATTTCTCTTCTTCAGAAACGCTTTCCTTGCCATTGCCAGTCTACATTTAATATCCTCTTTACTTCGACCATCATCAGTTATTTTGCTCCCCAAATAGCAAAACTCCTTTACTACTTTAAGTGTCTCATTTCCTAATCTAATTCCCTCAGCATCACCCGACTTAATTCCTCTACATTCCATTATCCTCGTTTTGCTTTTGTTGATGTTCATCTTATATCCTCCCTTCAAGATACCATCAATTCCGTTCACCTGCTCTTCCAAGTCCTTTGCTGTCTCTGACAGAATTACAATGTCATCGGCAAACCTCAAAGTTTTTATTTCTTCTCCATGGATTTTAATACCTACTCCGAAATTTTCTTTTGTTTCCTTTACTGCTTGCTCAATATACAGATTGAATAACATCGGGGAGAGGCTACAACCCTGTCTTACTCCCTTCCCCACCACTGCTTCCCTTTCATGTCCCTCGACTCTTATAACTGCCATCTGGTTTCTGTACAAATTGTAAATAGCCTTTCGCTCCCTGTATTTTACCCCTGCCACCTTTAGAATTTGAAAGAGAGTATTCCAGTCAACATTGTCAAAAGCTTTCTCTAAGTCTAAAAATGCTAGAAACGTAGGTTTGCCTTTCCTTAATCTTTCTTCTAAGGTAAGTCGTAAGGTCAGCATTGCCTCACGTGTTCCAGTATTTCTACGGAATCCAAACTGATCTTCCCCGAGGTTGGCTTCTACTAGATTTTCTATTCGTCTGTAAAGAATTCGTGTTAGTATTTTGCAGCTGTGGCTTATTAAACTGATTGTTCGGTAATTTTCACATCTGTCAACACCTGCTCTCTTTGGGATTGGAATTATTATATTCTTCTTGAAGTCTGAGGGTATTTCACCTGTCTCATACATCTTGCTCACCAGATGGTAGAGTTTTGTCAGGACTGGCTCTCCCACGGCCGTCAGTAGTTCCAATGGATTGTTGTCTACTCCGGGGGCCTTGTTTCGACTCAGGTCTTTCAGTGCTCTGTCAAACTCTTCACGCAGTATCGTATCTCCCATTTCATCTTCATCTACATCCTCTTCCATTTCCATAATATTGTCCTCAAGTACATCGCCCTTGTATAGACCCTCTATATACTCCTTCCACCTTTCTGCTTTCCCTTCTTTGCTTAACTGGGTTTCCATCTGAGCTCTTGATGTTCATACAAGTGGTTCTCTTATCTCCAAAGGTCTCTTTAATTTTCCTGTAGGCAGTATCTATCTTACCCCTAGTGAGATAGGCCTCTACATCCTTACATTTGTCCTCTAGCCATCCCTGCTTAGCCATTTTGCACTTCCTGTCGATTTCATTTTTGAGACGTTTGTATTCCTTTTTGCCTGCTTCATTTACTGCATTTTTATATTTTCTCCTTTCATCAATTAAATTCAATATTTCTTCTGTTACCCAAGGATTTCTACTAGCCCTCGTCTTTTTACCTACTTGATCCTCTGCTGCCTTCACTACTTCATCCCTCAAAGCTACCCATTCCTCTTCTACTGTATTTCTTTCCCCCATTCCTGTCAATTGTTCCCTTATGCTCTCCCTGAAACTCTGTACAACCTCTGGTTCTTTCAGTTTATCCAGGTCCCATCTCCTTAAATTCCCACCTTTTTGCAGTTTCTTCAGTTTTAATCTACAGGTCATAACCAATAGATTGTGGTCAGAGTCCACATCTGCCCCTGGAAATGTCTTACAATTTAAAACCTGGTTCCTAAATCTCTGTCTTACCATTATATAATCTATCTGATACCTTTTATTATCTCCAGGGTTCTTCCATGTATACAACCTTCTATCATGATTCTTAAACCAAGTGTTAGCTATGATTAAGTTGTGCTCTGTGCAAAATTCTACCAGGCGGCTTCCTCTTTCATTTCTTAGCCCCAATCCATATTTACCTACTACGTTTCCTTCTCTCCCTTTTCCTACACTCGAATTCCAGTCACCCATGACTATTAAATTTTCGTCTCCCTTCACAATCTGAATAATTTCTTTTATTTCATCATACATTTCTTCAATTTCTTCGTCATCTGCAGAGCTAGTTGGCATATAAACTTGTACTACTGTAGTAGGTGTGGGCTTCGTATCTATGTTGGCCACAGTAATGCGTTCACTATGCTGTTTGTAGTAGCTTACCCGCATTCCTATTTTCCTATTCATTATTAAACCTACTCCTGCATTACCCCTATTTGACTTTGTGTTTATAACCCTGTAGTCACCTGACCAGAAGTCTTGTTCCTCCTGCCACCGAACTTCACTAATTCCCACTATATCTAACTTTAATCTATCCATTTCCCTTTTTAAATTTTCTAACCTACCTGCCCGATTAAGGGATCTGACATTCCACGCTCCGATCCGTAGAACGCCAGTTTTCTTTCTCCTGGTAACGACATCCTCTTGAGTAGTCCCCGTCCGGAGATCCGAATGGGGGACTATTTTACCTCCGGAATATTTTACCCAAGAGGACGCCATCATCATTTAATCATACAGTAAAGCTGCATGCCCTCGGGAAAAATTACGGCCGTAGTTTCCCCTTGCTTTCAGCCGTTCGCAGTACCAGCACAGCAAGGCCGTTTTGGTTATTGTTACAAGGCCAGATCAATCATCCAGACTGTTGCCCTTGCAACTACTGAAAAGGCTGCTGCCCCTCTTCAGGAACCACACGTTTGTCTGGCCTCTCAACAGATACCCCTCCGTTGTGGTTGTACCTACGGTACGGCTATCTGTATCGCTGAGGCACGCAAGCCTCCCCACCAACGGCAAGGTCCATGGTTCAGGGGGGGGGGGGGGGGGGGGGTATTACAGTTAACCTTTGAGAAATCTACAAATGATATGAGAAACCGATGGAGAGATTGCCAGCACTTCTCCCAGATTTGTCTCATGGCGCAAATTTGATCCACAGTTGGTCTTACTGTCGGGAAACCTGCCTCATACTCTCGATCAATATCTTCAGCAAAAGGTTACGGAAGTATTTCACCTCCGGCATTCAATATATCAGCCTTTATCTTATATTGTGCTGGCGGCTTATTATTCCTCAATGTACCAAACACACTGTCTACGTCCTGTTGAGTCACTTCAATTTCTTCTTCCTCTTCACCCTCTGCAATTTTTGCTTCTGAGAAGATATTTTCAGTATCTTCAGCATTCAGTAACCCCTCAAAACATTAATTCCTCCTGATCAGAATCCTTTCCTTGTCTCTTAGCATATTTTCATCCCCATCATTAACTGACGCCTCATTTCTTTGACTGTTCGTCACATGTTTCCTATGAAACATTTCTCTGCTGTCAAATATTGTATGTGCTTTCTCTGATTCATTAATCAATTTGGTCATGGATTTTCTTTTCTCTGTCCTCAGAATCCTGTTTATTTCCCTTTTATGTTCTTTGCTGCTTCCTGCTTGACACCTTGACGTGTCGGTATTCTTATGGATATAAGCGACGTTCACACACGATATTTCGACAACGCGACGAGTTATCTTCATCAGGTGCTAGTTGAGACTGCTCGTCGAATTGAAAGGGTCTAGTATTTATACCTATGGTCTTTTCTCTTCATGGTCGACTCCAGGCGTTCCGTCCAGCCGCTCCGTTTGCAGTCCTCTCCCTCCATCGTCGGTCTTTAGCCCTCTCTTTGGTCCAGTGCGCCTGTCTTCTGTCGTTCCGTTTATGGCCCGGTGCGGTTCCAGGTGTTCCCTGAGCAGTCCGCTCTCCCTAGAAGCGTCCTGCGACATCCCATCTTCCGTCCGATACGCCTGGTGCACTGGCGTTAGTTGCCTCTCTCCGCAACCTCAGTTCTCCTTTTTATGGTCCTCTGCTTGTGCCCCCATTCCATTTTCAGGAACTCCAGCGCAAGACCCGAGACTATATTGAGTTGGAATTCAGTGCCACGCTTCGTGAATTTTTCCGTCATTCTGTAGACTCTATTACACCACTGTCTGGCAGTCTGTGCAGGAACCGTCGTTTCGTTATAATTCATGGAATGATTGCCTTCGAAACAGTACTCTGCAACGACCGATTTAGTTGCCCCCTCTCAATCGAGTGTGCTCCTGATGTTCTTTGCATCTAATGGACAGTGTCCTAGATGTTTGGCCAACGTACGACATGCCACATTGGCAAGGTATATTATAAATTCCTGGTTTTTGTAATCCCAGTCCATCTTTCACATTTCGTAGTAGTCCTCCGATTTTGGTAGGTGGAGAGAACACTCATATGACGTTACGCTTCGTGAGAATCCTGCTGATTTTGGCCAAAATAGCTCTCGCATAGTGTAGACACATCATAGTCTTTGCTTTATCTTGCTCTTCTTCTAAATCGCGTGGTGGAGTGGCTGGTTGAAAGGCCTTCTGAATTTGTTTGGCCATGCATCGATTCTGGCGGGACACCGATTGTAGATGCTGTATTTCTGCTGCCAAACTCTCTGGGTCTAACAAGATGTGTGCCCTGTGGACTAGTGTCTTCTGTTCTCCATTCTTCTGCGCTGGATGGTGACAGCTGCTGCCTTGCATGAATCAGTGTGTGTAGCTTTTGTGTATACTCTGTGGGTACACGACCCATGTTCGCCTTTCGATACGTACATCCAGAAATAGCAACTGGCCATCCTTTTCTAGTTATATGGCGAACTTAATGTTTAGGTGGTGTGAGTAAAGATCTTCTAGAAACTCATTGAGGTTCTCCGTCCCATGAGGGCAGATCAAATCAGTTTCGTCCACATACCGTTAGAAGCACGTGGGTTTGCATCTAGTCGTCTCCAACGCTTCCTCTTCAAATCTCTCCATAAACATACTGGCAACTACTATTGACAGAGGGCCGTCCACGACTACGTGTTCTGTCTTCTCGCAATATTGGTATCCTATACAGACAATAAATTGAAGTCAGTTTACACTGTATGCCTGAAGAGGTCCAACTGAGCGTCGTCAAATTTCTCTACAATCTATTCCAATGAGTCTTTCATTGACACCCAAGTGAACAAGGGTACCACATCACAACTAACCGTTACCTCAGATTCTGTAATATGTAATTGCTTGAGAGATTGCAAGAAATCCTTCAAGTTGTGAATGTGGTGAACACACTTCCCCATATATGGTTGTGGTGAATACACTTTCCCATATACGAGAAAAGCAATTTCTTCAAGTACCTGGCTGTGTGGTAAGTTGATGTGCTAGTATTGCTGACAACTGGGTGCAATGGCGCGCCATCTGTGTACTTTTGGCAGCCCTTCTCTCCGTCGCAGTTTTTCACTGACCTTGTCGGGCATACCAGTTTCTTTCAAAAGAGCCCTGGTCTGTTTGCCCACTTCGTCCATAGGGTCACATTCCAAAATTATGTATGCAGTGTCCTCCACTTTCTCATTATAATGAGCCTTCTGTAGAACGACTGTGGAGTTCCGTTTTTCTGATGGCAACACCGCGATGCTGGTGTCTTCAAATGGTTCAAATGGCTCTGAGCACTATGGGACTTAACATCTGTGGTCATCAGTCCCCTAGAACATACAACTAGTTAAACCTAACTAACCTAAAGACATCACACACATCCATGCCCGAGGCAGGATTCGAACCTGCGACCGTAGCGGTCACACGGTTCCAGACTGTAGCGCCTAGAACCGCACGGCCACAATGCCGGCGCTGGTGTCTTCCCAGAGCCTCTTGGTGCATGCCTCCCAGCATTTGAGATGTCCGACTTTGGAAACCTTGTCTTAGTGAGCGCCCTGGGGGTCTCCCGGCGAATTTCTTCTGTCACATTCCTTGGGAATGTGTTGGTTACTTACTCCATAGCACTGATGTAACTTGAAATGACGAAGGAGTCGTTGCGAAGTTGCGAACCCTGCTGAGTACCTTCAAAGTGATGTCATCAAAATGCTTGCCACTTAGGTCTATCACAGAGCGAGTGTTCTCCATCTGCTGTGCTTTGTTATTCATGTGGTCAAACTTCGCAGTCTGGCATGCTGAGGCATTATTCTCGCGAATTCTTCTAGAGATCAAGAGGCATTGTCCACCCTGTCCCAATCTTCAGCTGCTAAGGAGGCTGTCATGTACAAGTGAAGCTGTACGAGCTCCCTGGCCCTACATCTAATCTATGGTGTATATCTCGAATCCTCTCTCTCTTTCTCGCCTGTTGTTTTATCTTTTTTCCGGTCTGGAGTTGATGTGATGCTTAGTCCTGGCGAAAACTAGTACTATGTCTCCACCTCGATGTCTCTGAGAGATCTTAGCATGCTTTCGTTTCTCCGTCGAAGCTTTTCCAGATGTTTTGGTACTTTTCCTCCCCAAAGAGTTTCTTAATATAATTCTCCAGACTTTCCCAGCAATCTGCTGATATCTTGAGGTGTCGTGTATGGCCGATATTTCCACACTCGTTATCTTCATCAGGTGCTACCTGAGACTGCTCGTCGAGTGGAACACGTCCAGTATTTATACCGGCAGTCTTCCACCTCCACGGTCGGCTCCAAGTGCTCCGTCTGCAGTCCTATCCCTAGGCATCCCCTCTTCGGTCTTGTACAGTCGTCTGAACGCTGGAGTTCCGTTTTTGGTCTGCTGCTGCTCCAGGCGTTCCCTCAGTGGTCCACTCCCACTAGAAACGTTCTTAGGAGTTCCCTCTTCGGTCCGGTGGCCCAGACCGAGCACTGGTGTTAAGTTTTTGGTTCAGTACACCTATCTGGTGCTAGCTCCCGTTAGAAGAGCCTGGTACTCTGTCTGGGATTTTTTTACCCATGTCCCAGACTCAGTTCTTTTTGTGGAGTTCTTCTGCTGCCCCCATTGCTTTTTCAGCAACTCTAGAGTAGGACCCCAGGCCCTAATGAGTTGGTCCCCAGTCTCACGATTGATGAGGTTTTCCGGTGGTGGGATTGCCACTCTTCTGCTCCTGGACTTGCCGGATTTGTCATCAGGGTTTTCTCCCCGAGGAGGATAGGTTTCAGTACACCTCAAGAGCTCGCTCTGTCATATGGAATGGAAAATACCAGATGTAAAAATAGGGAAGCAAAATTGGAGCTGTTGGTAGCTACGCTACAACCAGTACATCTCTCAGCTTCACTGAGGCGCACATGAACAGTGTTACGATATGGCGCTGTCCTCTGGGAGACTGTGTCATGCTTGAGTACCGAAATACTGTGCTCGCTGGACCTTATGAACTGGCAGTACACCTGTATTCTCTTCAATCGTTACGATATGGCGCTGTCCTCTGGGAGACTGTGTCATGCTTGAGTACCGAAATACTGTGCTCGCTGGACCTTATGAACTGGCAGTACACCTGTATTCTCTTCAATCAATTAATACGTCAAGAGGAATTGAAAACACACATCTTGCAGCAGGTCTTCCAGTATCCAGACGAAGTCTTATCGTGTTTTCAATTGGTCATTCTCGTGATAGTTAGTCCCACTGTAGAAAATATGAAATGGTTCACAAGACTCTTTCTTGCACTTATTTCATCTCTTGCTGAATATTCATATGGAATGCAATGCTTATTTTAGATTATTTAACATGTACAAAAGTATCATACACTGAAGTTTTATCTATTCAAGTTTTTTGTGTGATTAAAAACTGTCTTTACAATTCGCCTTTATATTCTCCCCATTACAGCATTACACTTCTGCCTGTAATCCTCCACAAATCCCATGACCTCTCTGTTAAACTAGCAGCACAGTCAAGTTAATGTCCTACCGAAATGTGTATCTCTAGGCGACACTAAATTTCGCGAGATCGAATCTGTGTCGGACCAAGGAATATTTCAGTCTGGCTTCAACTAGTCTTCACTTCTCAATAATGTGAAGATTCGCCAGGAACGACAAGTTGTTAGGATTCCACTTTAAACTGTATGTCCCCTTTCGCTTGTAAGATTATCGAGAAAGGTTATGGATATGCAAGTAGCGTCCAGTTGGAAGATTTGAAACAGTCTGTTGTGCTACACGGACTATAGTACCTAGGTGACGATCAACACAACCAGGCCTGCGTATTCTCCGAATTTTTATCAGCAGGGACGGCCAATCTGGATAAAATATTCGGAACATATTAGGTGATCACTTTGATGTGAGTCTTTGTTTTTGCAGCTTGGAAAATACGATAATGGGAAAGAACATATTTGAGGCAAGGCAGCAACAAACTGTCTTTAAGTTCATTCATTGTACGAGAGATTGTTGGAAAGCCGGACAGGGCAAATGGGCGTAGTGCGCACGTTTCAGAAGTGGCTAATGCACCGCTGTTTCACGTCCCTCTCGTTCCTAACTTTCTATTTTGATTTTCTACAATTGCACTGAATGAAAGCTTGGCCAAAGTTGGCGACGTCATAGCTAGTCTTCTCAGCTCGGACACACGCGCGCAGACACGCAGCGGTCACTTGTTGAGTGCCGTGCTGGCGACGCCCCCGCCTCAGGTGGGGCAGGAAGACGGATGGCAGGGCTGGTGCCGGACACAGGCCGTTATTGAATTGTTGCCCTCCCCTGTGGTCTGCGGGGTTCCTTCTGTTGGCGTCCGCTACCTCTAGTGCATCGTACCTTTCAGGCGCTTAGACTCAACTGCCAATGACAGACTGCGCATGTGAGAAACTCGATTCTTTAAATTACAAAAATTAGGGAATCATCTATATGACAACTGCTACACTCAGAGGGCTTGGCCCGAGCGAATCCACACTCGGAAATTGTGTAGACCAGAGAACCACCATTAAGAGCTTAGACTGCAGAGAGTAGGTGAACACGTAGATCCTGCAGACTCCCATTTTGTGGAAACCATAAATACGTGGATCACTTCTACCATAGTCACTGAAAAGATGTTAAATAAAACACAAGCACGGATTAGTAAGACGCTCTGACATAACATGGAACAGTATCCGAGCGGGTTAAGATGTAACACAATGATCGCTCTTGAGAATGTGATTGTGTCATACCGTGCCATTTTGGGACGTACAGTACATCATGCTGATATTATAGTGATGAATGGGCAGATGAAACTCCCAATTAGGCTGTCGTACGCCACGAATTGCTAGGCATTGGACCATATAGTATGACAGCTGATAAGATGGCCTCCAGCTTGTACATATGGTAATAACAGAATGCACATCTCTAATCCTTTTCTCTTGGAAGGTAAATATCAGATTTAGAGAGCCGAACGGGCACATAGTTAACTGTTGTAAGGGACTGAAATTACTTAGCAATAACCCTGAGTACAAAGAATGCTTCTTTAAATTATTGGTCCTGTCGTACCAGAATAATGGGTCGACTCCTATATATATTCTGTTTATTCGTTGAGGTTCGCTCTCAGTAAAATACTCGTTATTTGTTCACATGAATAATGCGCACTCTAATCTCATTCTCAGATTTTGAATTTCCATGTTCTATACTCATTGTGCCTGAAAACATCTTACTCTTTACAATGCGTTGGCTAATCACTCGTGTGTGAGACAAGAGGTCACGGATAGCTAGAGGATCGTTGGTGACTCAGTTACTTTACCCATTTGCAAAGAAATGGCTATTCTCATTATACGGCATACGCAATGGTAAAGTTTCGTTAACGGGGCTGGTTTTCAGAAATAACCTGGCTGTATCAGTAGGCGAACAAACGTGCTTTTCAGAGCGGCCCTGTCTGGTCCTGGGAGAGAGGTATCAGAATCTGTTTACTTTATAATTTAACGTTTCTAATTTCTTTTACTTTAGCCTAATTATGACATGGAAGTATCTGGTGTTATTTACCCCATTTTGATGGAATTTCGGCGTACTTAGGAAGATGTAAGGAGGTGAACTTCAATATCACAGTAGTTAGTTATAAATAGGTATCTCTCTTCTGGCTGATTAGTGTCTGAGATCCCTCTGTTAAAATTAACCAGTCTTGCGTGTGATTTGCTTTCGAGGGGTTCTCTGTTTCTCTTTGTAATGTGTTTCTTTGTTTATCGGTGGTGCCCATGCTGTTACTCATAGAATGGAGCTTGGGATATCGAACAGAATGAGTACTATATGCTGGGAGGATTTCGGTATAATAATGGTTTAATTTTTAAGAGTTACAGTAATGAACAGTGAATAATAGTATAGCATGTTTTCCATACGTATCTTAAATGAATGTGACAAGCGATGACCCCTGTCTCTCGACGATGAGTGCACTTCCTATCTTTATAAATTACTGACCTACTAAATGTAAACAATTGTTAGTTCATGGTTATAGTGAACGTTCAGACATATAATGTAAAGACGTGTTGAACCACTTGTTCTTGTCCTAAGCAAGGGAAACAAAAAGTTTTCATTGGAAATGGAAGGCACTACATCGTTTATGTAAAAACATCGCGAACATTCCCGAGATTTTTCCCATACGAAACTATCTAATAATGTTGTATGCACTCTGTTAGATCACTTTCTACTAACTGTTTGCTTATAAGTAGTTATTCAGGTGAGCGAAATTAGATTAAAGATTCTTTGGGCTGTTTACTTGTGCTTTCATGCTAATCACTAATGCAGCGAACTTGGAAGATGACGCGAGGGAGAAAAGCAAAGATATTTGAGTAAGAGAAAGGTAGGCTTTCATTACTTTCACGATTAAGCTGAATAATAATGTTCTGATGGACAATTCACAAGTATTTCCAATAATCACCTTCTAAATACAGCAGCTACATAACAGATATAAAGCATTTTAAAATCTCTTTCAAAGTAAGGTGACAAGGAAAGAGCTAAATAATTATCCTTCAACTTCCTTACTGATATCTTTTTCCAAAATAGTCGAGAAATTAATATACTTAAGATTGGTGTCATAATTCAATTATTACGTCATAGTTTGTACATCAGAAGGATTGCTCGACTGAGAATGTTATTTGTATATTTACTCGAAAATATTACAAGGCTTGAATAACGAAACATCGTCTATTGTTATTTCAGTGATCTGTTCGAGTATTTCTTTGTTTGAATCACGATATTCTCTCAGAAAGTTCAAGATTTTTGGAACTGGTAGTTCTGAAAATATCAAACTTGAATCACACTTAACACAAAAAATACAAGAAATTGTGCTGAATAATTCAAACAATATTGTAAGGAAAGAAAGTTTTAGTGACTCAGGAGAAATCACGGAGTCCTACAGGGTTCACTTTTGGGTCCATTCCTTCGACCATATATATACTAAGAGTACTGTACTCTTAGTATTGGCTGTGTACTCGGTTTGGCTCCAACACAGTGTCTTGTCACTGTTGGAAAAATGTCGGCAGAAACTCTAGGCAGAATGTTATTTCCAGTTTATTTCCTGATACATCTCAATGGATTTCTTGCTAGCTACAGTAAATGTAGTTTGTTGAAGTACAACAAGTAGTGATAAATATTTGTTGAAACAGTATAAAAATTTAATTTTGAAGTAGTTACTCTTCCATGAACTTTGTGAAGTGCTGAGGCAGGTTCGACGTTCGGCCGGTTCTTGTTTCCTTAATAATAAAGCAAACACTACATTTTCCGTGAATATTTCTCTAGACTAACTATGAGGCGCACGTTCAATCAAGCATACGCATTGTGCACCGTAGTAAATGCGTATACTGTGTACGAGTAGAACCTTTGTCGGAGAAAATGTTCGTTGATAATCTGTAAACAATATTTACGCCTCATGGCTACATTAATTGGCGTAAACAAAGATGCCATCAGGTAAACACATCTGTTCTCATTGCATGTAACGATTTCAACCGTTTCCTTCCCCCCAAAAACATAAACCAATTGCAATTGAAAGCTGTCTATTATTTTAAATAGTTTTCATCCAGAGGACATCAAATACGATAGAATTTCTGGGTCAGTACATTGTACTAAAAGCTGTGAGTTATGAATCGAGAAACTATCATAAAATTGTAGTTGTAACTATTGCTCAACTCTGTTTAAATGGAGCAGCCCAGAAAGAAAGCAGACTGCTAAATATTTAGGAGTTTTCTCAAGTAAACTGTATTGGGTATTTTATTTTCAATTGCCGAAAACATCTCAAGCAAACTGTATTGGGTATTTTATTCTCAATTGCTGAAAACAATCAGCAAGCAGACTAGGAATATCAAATCTTGAATGAGAAGCGGATTAGCATAATATAAATATATTGACCCTCCCATGAACCATGGACCTTGCCGTTGGTGGGGAGGCTTGCGTGCCTCAGCGATACAGATAGCCGTACCGTAGGTACAACCACAACGGAGGGGTATCTGTTGAGAGGCCAGACAAACATGTGGTTCCTGAAGAGGGGCAGCAGCCTTTTCAGTAGTTGCAGGGGCAACAGTCTGGATGATTGACTGATCTGGCCTTGTAACATTAACCAAAACGGCCTTGCTGTGCTGGTACTGCGAACGGCTGAAAGCAAGGGGAAACTACGGCCGTAATTTTTCCCGAGGGCATGCAGCTTTACTGTATGATTAAATGATGATGGCGTCTTCTTGGGTAAAATATTCCGGAGGTAAAATAGTCCCCCATTCGGATCTCCGGGCGGGGACTACTCAAGAGGATGTCGTTATCAGGAGAAAGAAAACTGGCGTTCTACGGATCGGAGCGTGGAATGTCAGATCCCTTAATCGGGCAGGTAGGTTAGAAAATTTAAAAAGGGAAATGGATAGGTTAAAGTTAGATATAGTGGGAATTAGTGAAGTTCGGTGGCAGGAGGAACAAGACTTCTGGTCAGGTGACTACAGGGTTATAAACACAAAGTCAAATAGGGGTAATGCAGGAGTAGGTTTAATAATGAATAGGAAAATAGGAATGCGGGTAAGCTACTACAAACAGCATAGTGAACGCATTATTGTGGCCAAGATAGATACGAAGCCCACACCTACTACAGTAGTACAAGTTTATATGCCAACTAGCTCTGCAGATGACGAAGAAATTGAAGAAATGTATGATGAAATAAAAGAAATTATTCAGGTAGTGAAGGGAGACGAAAATTTAATAGTCATGGGTGACTGGAATTCGTCAGTAGGAAAAGGGAGAGAAGGAAACATAGTAGGTGAATATGGATTGGGGGGAAGGAATGAAAGAGGAAGCCGCCTCGTAGAATTTTGCACAGAGCATAACTTAATCATAGCCAACACTTGGTTCAAGAATCATAAAAGGAGGTTGTATACCTGGAAGAATCCTGGAGATACTAAAAGGTATCAGATAGATTATATAATGGTAAGACAGAGATTTAGGAACCAGGTTTTAAATTGTAAGACATTTCCAGGGGCAGATGTGGACTCTGACCACAATCTATTGGTTATGACCAGTAGATTAAAACTGAAGAAACTGCAAAAAGGTGAGAATTTAAGGAGATGGGACCTGGATAAACTGAAAGAACCAGAGGTTGTAGAGAGTTTCAGGGAGAGCATAAAGGAACAATTGACAGGAATTGGGGAAAGGAATACAGTAGAAGAAGAATGGGTAGCTTTGAGGGATGAAGTAGTGAAGGCAGCAGACGATCAAGTAGGTAAAAAGACGAGGGCTAGTAGAAATCCTTGGGTAACAGAAGAAATATTGAATTTAATTGATGAAAGGAGAAAATATAAAAATGCAGTAAATGAAGCAGGCAAAAAGGAATACAAACGTCTCAAAAATGAGATTGGCAGGAAGTGCAGAATGGCTAAGCAGGGATGGCTAGAGGACAAATGTAAGGATGTAGAGGCTTATCTCACTAGGGGTAAGATAGATACTGCCTACAGGAAAATTAAAGAGACCTTTGGAGATAAGATAACCACTTGTATGAACATCAAGAGCTCAGATGGAAACCCAGTTCTAAGCAAAGAAGGGAAAGCAGAAAGGTGGAAGCAGTATATAGAGGGTCTATACAAGGGCGATGTACTTGAGGACAATATTATGGAAGTGGAAGAGGATGTAGATGAAGATGAAATGGGAGATATGATACTGCGTGAAGAGTTTGACAGAGCACTGAAAGACCTGAGTCGAAACAAGGCCCCCGGAGTAGACAACATTCCAGTAGAACTACTGACGGCCTTGGGAGAGCCAGTCCTGACAAAACTCTACCATCTGGTGAGCAAGATGTATGAAACAGGCGAAATACCCTCAGACTTCAAGAAGAATATAATCATTCCAATCCCAAAGAAAGCAGGTGTTGACAGATGTGAAAATTACCGAACAATCAGTTTAATAAGCCACAGCTGCAAAATACTAACACGAATTCTTTACAGACGAATGGAAAAACTAGTAGAAGCCAACCTTGGCGAAGATCAGTTTGGATTCCGTAGAAATACTGGAACACGTGAGGCAATACTGACCTTACGACTTATCTTAGAAGAAAGATTAAGGAAAGGCAAACCTACGTTTCTAGCATTTGTAGACTTAGAGAAAGCTTTTGACAATGTTGACTGGAATACTCTCTTTCAAATTCTAAAGGTGGCAGGGGTAAAATACAGGGAGCGAAAGGCTATCTACAATTTGTACAGAAACCAGATGGCAGTTATAAGAGTCGAGGGGCATGAGAGGGAAGCAGCGGTTGGGAAGGGAGTGAGACAGGGTTGCAACCTCTCCCCAATGTTATTCAATCTGTATATTGAGCAAGCAGTAAAGGAAACAAAAGAAAAATTTGGAGTAGGTATTAAAATCCATGGAGAAGAAATAAAAACTTTGAGGTTCGCCGATGACATTGTAATTCTGTCAGAGACAGCAAAGGACTTGGAAGAGCAGTTGAACGGAATGGATGGTGTCTTGAAGGGAGGATATAAGATGAACATCAACAAAAGCAAAACGAGGATAATTGAATGTAGTCGAATTAAGTCGGGTGATGCTGAGGATATTAGATTAGGAAATGAGACACTTAAAGTAGTAAAGGAGTTTTGCTATTTGGGGAGCAAAATAACTGATGATGGTCGAAGTAGAGAGGACATAAAATGTAGATTGGCAATGGCAAGGAAAGCGTTTCTGAAGAAGAGAAATTTGTTAACATCGAGTATAGATTTAAGTGTCAGGAAGTCATTTCTGAAAGTATTTGTATGGAGTGTAGCCATGTATGGAAGTGAAACATGGACGGTAAATAGTTTGGACAAGAAGAGAATAGAAGCTTTTGAAATGTGGTGCTACAGAAGAATGCTGAAGATTAGATGGGTAGATCACATAACTAATGAGGAAGTATTGAACAGGATTGGGGAGAAGAGAAGTTTGTGGTACAACTTGACCAGAAGAAGGGATCGGTTGGTAGGACATGTTCTGAGGCATCAAGGGATCACCAATTTAGTATTGGAAGGCAGTGTGGAGGGTAAAAATCGTAGGGGGAGACCAAGAGATGAATACACTAAGCAGATTCAGAAGGATGTAGGTTGCAGTAGGTACTGGGAGATGAAGAAGCTTGCACAGGATAGAGTAGCATGGAGAGCTGCATCAAACCAGTCTCAGGACTGAAGACAACAACAACAACAACAACAAATATATTGACATAAATTTTTCTAATATCTTTATATTGCAACATAATACATAATACATAATTTATAATAAACTCAGCTGTGAACAAACATTTTGTTAGCAGGCTACAAACACGAAGCACAGACCATTTAATGTCCCTCAAATAATGATATTTTTAAGCAAGATCCTTACACATCCTTTCCGAAATGTTTCTGTTAAAGTCTCTCCCAAATAGTGATGTCTGACCATCAGATACATGACACGGATTTAATAAAATATAGTCCTATCAATTTCTGCCGAAGCACATGAGAGTACCACTAGCATCAATTTCTTTTTCTTTCGTCAGCATACCCTTTGCATCCCGCAAGCCTGAGGTTTGCTCTGATATCCTACAGATTTTAACAATATACCTGGTAGGTTTCATTAACCGTCAATGTCGTTTGAAGTCGGTACCTGATGTTCACTTTATAATATACAGTGTAAAGAATTAGCACATTCGGTACAAAGTGTAGTTCTCTTCAACTTAAGTGCAGTGAAACCCGCTATGAATACAACGACTTTCCTGACATGCTTTGATATTTGTTCAAAGCGGACAAGCAGACAGGCGGGATACTGGTCATCAGAAATTGTTTCATTCACCAGCTGTGGCACAGTCGCGAATATGAACAGTGATCTATACTGTCAAATGTTTTTTCTTTTTTATTCCAGTCTTTGATCACACAAAAAAAAATGAAAAAGTTGTTATATTAACTTAAGTATGTTGTTAAATTAACTTAATTATGTCATGTATTGGAAAATTTGACTCGTTCCACATCATTACGAAATATCGTATTCATGATCCATGGAACTAGTATTAATCTAATCTAATCTAATCTACTATAAATTCCTTTGACGATGGCCGGTTTCTGTCACTAAGGAACATCTCCAGATCTGTTCTACACCATGTTCTAATGTGATAAAGCCGTAATGGCATCGTCAAAACATTTGTACACTCAACAAAGTATCGTCACGTAGAACTAAAATATGGCGTAAAAAAAAGTGACGATGCTTTGCTGAGTGTACAAATGTTTTGACGATGCCATTACGGCTTTATTACATTACGACATGATGTAGAACGGATCTGAAGATGGTCATTACTGACTGAAACCGGTCATTGTCAAAGGAATTTATATTGTGATCAAAGACTGGAATAAAAAACATTTTCATTGTTTCATTATCTGAAATTTCATGATTAACATTTATAAATGAAACAAATGAGTTTGTTTGCACAATTCCTATCTCAAGATACATTCAGAATAGAACACTCTTTGCCGTCAAAACTAGTTACAAACTTTGAACTCTTACGTCTTGAAACGTCCCCTTTGAAAAATTATAGATGACTGTGCTGATAAACCTCTTACGTTATTTGATTTTCAAACAGCTGAGCAAAACTGAACGTACTCAGACATTTCGATCTTTACCTATTCTGATCAACACTAAACTGACACACAATATTTTTAGCGCGACGCAATCTGACTTTCAATAATCCCTACAAATAATGGCCCTGACTAACATTAACCTATACCTTTCACAAATCACTTACCTCACAAAGATCTTCGTTACTCGAACTACTGCAATACAGAGAGCGCCAACACTGCCAGCTAAATAAAAGATTCTAACTACTGAAGGCACTAACTACTGATGGGCATAGTTAGCAAATGAAAGATTTTGATAGAGAACAAACAATGTATTTACCTTAATAGTGTTCAAAAGTCATTATATATATATATATATATATATATTAGTTCAAGACATCCAGTCTTACAAATTTCCTTTTTTTGACGGACACACGTCCAGATCGTCCGCTCTCAAAATTCTGCCATCTCTCTCCCCAAATCCACCACTGCTGGCGGCTCACCTCCAACTGCACAACGCTAAGCGCTGTTCGCATCCAACTGCCCAATACTACAATAGCAAATATTCAATCATTTCAAACCAGCCACAGACTGCACATAGCACAGTCAGTGATTTTCACAGAGAGCGCGCTACGTGGCGATACCAACATAAAAACCTAAACAGCCTATTACAGTGTTCATTAATCACTATGCTTCCTAACTGAACTGAAAAATGTCTCATTATGGTCTTATAACAACTTGTGTCTCATTAAGAATCTAAATTTTAGAGTATGACTGTTTATCAGTGAACCATGTGATCTTCTTAAGTCATTCGGTTTGTATACCAAACAAAGGGGCTTTTTGCATAAAGAAGTAATACCTTTATATAGTTTTCAGTTTCACCCACCAATGACAAAATGTGGTTAGCTGTCTGCAACGACAGTAGTACTTTGCACTTTGGATTCCTGCTATTAAAACAATCGAAAACATTGCTCATAACCTTTATAATCTAACTGTTGGCTCACAATCTTTAAAGTCTTCTAGCTGCAAATATTTGACAAGAAATTCAAAGAACTAATTACTCTATTATTCAATGCCTGTGCAGCTATTCTGACATTCGTTTTATGGCAGTACCACTCTTCACATTTCATAGTTGCCTTATTGGCATGACGAAGTGTCTCCATCTTTGCACATCATGTAATGTTAATACACAGTCGCATTTAATAGGGTTTCTATTGTCATTGAAATTGGTACCCTTGCTAGCTCAGATGTTACGTACTAACTTTATACATGTGACATGGATCAAGAAAAATACATATCGTATCTATACAGAGTGAGCGAAAAAAGAAGTTTCATGATACACATTGAAAAACAAACAACTCGTTTATCTACCATTACAGAAATTACGCGAGCTCCTTTAAAAGTTACTGATACCACCTCAACGCCAACATCGAAAGTAAGCTTTAGAGTCTAATTGAGTAGATTAGATCAATGATGAAAAAGTAGCTAATAGAAAGTTGCCAAGAACTACTAATAGCAGCTACCATACAGTTTAGCGCTTCCTTTCCAACAGGAAGGTTACCACGATCAAGTTCTGGACCGTTATCTCCGTACCCAACAAGCTCTTTTTCACAGAATTCAATGTGTTTCCTACAATAAATTCATCAAAATACTTAGTACATATCTATTTCTTGTCCATGTTCCGTAAATCCTGTCTTTTTATTGTGAGAACAGCTGTTGTTTCTTTTTGAACCCTGAATTCCACTCTACAGCACTGTACTATCTTTTCAGTGTCCGTGTATGTGGCAGAGATGTATTGAAATTTCTCCTGACATATCATATGCCTTGCTGCCACAGAAATTGCTGAAGAGCTTGTGGTTACTTTTCTCTTGCTGGCGCGCTTTAATAATTTGGAGACACCTGGTGGCAGCATCTGAAAGCAATATGAAACCATAACTCTGACATATGTATCTGCTCCAAAATGTTATTCACTCAACATGTTCTGTAGATTTCATCACGAAGAAGAACATACATTTATGCAGAATGAGAAAAAAAGCAACAGAATTAACTGTTAGAAACTACATTTGTTCACAGTGGGAAATTTAATGTATTTAAGTTGTCAGGAAAGCGTCCACTTTGATAAAGGCTGCTGCTTCTTCACTTATTCTAAATAGATGATGTTTTACTCCTACTGTTAGCTTCAAATTTATATGAACATAGAGATATTTGGCAAAGCAGTTCCCACGTCTGTGGTAATGCAGACTTCATCACAGTGCGCTATGCTACTTGTTATGCACCTAACAGAGAGCTAGACTACTAGAATTTAGACAATCAGATATTTTATAGAAGGAGTGACTAATTTCGTACTTTTTCAACGTTACATGTCAAGAATTTCTAATACTGTATGTACACAGCAGCGTAAATTCTTTTGAGGGTCTGATGTGAATGATTCCAAGCATAAAATGCTCTCCTTAGTCCTGAGAGTAGGTCGCCGGAAATTATTTAACTCCTTAGTTTTTTTTCCTCAGCTGCTTTTATGCCACATTTGCCATTTTTCCGCCTGTGCCAGGAACAGCTAAATCATTTTCTGTGAAACCTCTTAAGTATCTAAAAAGTTTGTTTGTCTCAGAATTATTTCAAAATTTGGTATAGTGATTGAAAACAAGAAAAGTACTTTTCTGCTAAACTAATCCACTAAGCGAAAACGTTCGTGAAAAATTATTTCTACCCTTTGTCTAAAGCATATTGTGACAGTATTACTTGAAGTGGTACATTCATTACACTTTTCAGTTATTGCTTAACACCCTCCCGCTCACACGCACTCAGTAATACACTGTAAATGTCCAGACTTGAGAGAATTATGAGAAGTTTCAGCCCATGTTGTTTCGTCCAATAATGCTCCGTTACTCACAGGTTTACGGGGCTCGGGCCTCACTGCCTGAAGACGATCAGTAAAATCAATTCTTGTTGGCACAGCATCACTGTGAAGCAGTTCCCTTCAGTCTTTGCTCTGTCAAAACTATTTTCCTCAAAGAGTTTCGAAGAGATACGACTGTATGCAGTTGGCTTGATATCCTCTCGTTTCAGCGTCTATATGCACAGCTGCCTGCTTCCTTAATCCTCAGGGAGCCTAGTGTGGAGAACTAAACACCGTTTCGGTCTAATATTCCAAAAAAAACTATGCCCCTGGAAACACACATCACTTTCAACTGACAATTTATGTGACAATGTTTTTTGGTAAAAAAAGGTGTTATAAACAACAGATGAACAGTTTTTAAGAAATGTCGTTACATCGTTACATATGTAAGGTGAAATGTAATGTTATTTCCCTTCATAAAAAATCTGCGTAAAACCATAAGCACAACACGATATCACCATTATTTTTCCCAACAGTCACGTGATAACAGCTGTAGGGATGTAAATTCCGTCATGCCCAGTCTATATGTATCCGTGATCGAAGGCTCATTCCTACTCATTATACCACTTAACACACATCAAGTAGAGTTAGTATCTTTGCAGATGACTAAATTATTATAACTTATATTGTTAGGGAGAAGGCAACAGAAGATATCATTAACAATTGTTTTCAAAGAACTATTGAGTTATGCACTGAAAGGGTACTATTACTTCATTTTGAAAATAAAAAGATAAGCACTTTATAATGTTAAGTACAACAAAAAGTATAACACCAACCACTAATGTACCACATGAACAGGAGTCAGTAAAAAGGGTATGATGTCCTAAAATTTTTAATACACTTATTGGTGCAAACTTAAACTGAGAGAAACGTACTATTGCGCTGCTCAAACAAGTTGTTAATTTTTCCTCTTCGTGTGATTGCTATGTTTAGAAACAAACAAATCAATATCTTTATGTAGTCTGCATAATTCCAGTCATTCTTCTTCTTCTTCTTTCGATTTCGGCCATCTTTGGACCACGTTCAACAATTCACTTGCCCGGCTTTTTGATCTTTTTTTCTCTCTTCCCAATATTTCCTCATCATTTTCGAGTGGTTCCTCCTCCGCTCTTCCGACCATTTCCTGTTATTATTCTTTAGTTTCGTTTCTTCTGGAAAACACTTAATTTCGTTCACTATTTGTCTAAACTTTTCCCTGTCCCTGATTGACTCACGGGTGACATTAAAATAGGTCAAATCCTTTTTCACCATCTGTATCCATTTATTGTTGGTTTTTTCGTTCCTGTTACTATGTTCAAACACTTTTCTTGTTAGTTTCCATCCATTCTCGACAGGTGACCATAAAACGTTAGTCTGCGTTTACGCATTGCCTCACTCACTTTCTCAATAGTTTTGTATATTTCCTTATTACTCTTTAGCTTGTACTCTTCCCCAATCTTTCTCGGTCCTAATATTTTTCTCAAAATTTTCCTTTCTTTCTTTTCCATGTTTTCTATTTCCCCCTTTTTGTTAAGAGTTAGGCACTCCGATGCATACAGGCATTCTGGTCTAATGACAGTTTTATAATGTCTTAATTTAGCTTGAATCGAAATGTTTTTTTTGTTATATATGTCTTTGGTTTTTTGAAAAGCAAATTCCATTTTCCTTGCTCTCGCCTGGTTTGCACTCTTGTCTAAACCATTCACTTGAATTATTTCACCTAAATACTTAAATTTTTCTACTCTCTTAATATTGCCGTATTTAGTAATAAGATTTTTCTTGTTATTTCTATGATTAGACATATACACGGTTTTTTCAAATGAAATCTGCAGTCCAGCTCTGGCCGAAACTTCTTGTAGTTTCTCCAAGTAGTTCTGAGCTATTTCTTCGTTTTCTGTAATTATTGCCAGATCGTCTGCAAAAGCTAAACAGTCCACTTCTATTTTTTCTTTTTTTGTTCCAATTCTGATGTCATTCTTGGTGCCTTTGAGCTCTTCTTTCCATATTCTCAATATCTTTTCCAGTACGCAGTTGAAGAGGATTGGGGATAAACCATCACCTTGTCTAACACCTGTTTTAATTTCGAACTTCCTTGAAATTTCACCCATAAATTTAACTTTGGCCTTACTGTTTGTTAGCGTCTGTTTGATAATTTGAATTGTTTTCTTATCGACCCCAAATTCTTCCAATACTTTCAGTAATGTTTCTCTATCTACCGAGTCGTATGCTTTTTTGAAATCTACAAATACTATTGCAAATCTCTGGCCTCTTGAGATTCTGTAACGAATTAGTGTTTTCAGGTTAGATATTTGTTCAACACAGGATCTACCTTGTCTAAAACCTGCTTGATATTCACCTATTTTTTTATCCAGAACTGGCTCCACGATTTGAAGTAATTTCCTTGACAAAATTTTGTATCCTACTGGTAGTAGCGAGATCCCTCTATAATTATTAACATTCATCTTATCCCCCTTTTTGTGTAGTGGGTGTATCAGGGCACACTGCCAGTCTTCAGGAATTCTTTCTTCGTCCCAGATCTTCTTAAACATATGTTCCAAAACTTGTGGGAGGTTGGTATCCATTATTTTTAGGATTTCTGGTACTATGGAGTCTTCACCTGGGGCTTTATTGTTTTTTAGGCTGTGTATTATGTGTTTTATTTCTTCAGCGTCTGGAGGTTTTGACTCGGTATTAGTATTTCGGTGGTTTTCAAAACTCATTTTATCTTTGGGTGGTTCACAATTTAGTAGATTCTCGAAATATTTTGCTAGTATTTCACAATTAGTCTTGTTTGTCAAACCTATCTTGTTCTCTTCATCTTTAAAACATAAATTTGGGGATTGGTATTTGGTTAGCTGTTTTCTAAAAGTTTTGTAGAAATCTCTAGAATTATTTCTTTTAAAGTCTTCCTCAATCTGTTCTAGGTTATCCTGAAATTGTCTTCTTTTTTTATTACGGAAAAGCTTAGCTGTTTCTCTTCTCTGGATTTTAAAATTGTCAAGATCTTGAGGATCTTTTGTGGAGTTCCATTTCTGCCAGTCATTAATATTCTAAAGAATAATTTTTCTAATAATTAAACGATTACATGAAAGTACTGATGGCACAAAAACAAACAGTAAGAATAATGTATGGTGCTCGCTCGCTTTGACCATGGATACATGTAGACTGGGCATGGCGAAATTTACATCCCTATAGCGGCTTGTACTGACATTGTGTGCTTATGGAATATCGTCTCAGTTATGTGACTGGATTTGTGATTTCCTGTCAGAGAGGTCACAGTTTGCAGTAATTGACAGAAAGTCATCGAGTAAAACAGAAGTGATTTCTGGCGTTCCCCAAGGTAGTGTTATAGGCCCTTTCCTGTTCCTTATCTATGTAAACGATCTGGGAGACAATCTGAGCAGCCGTCTTAGGTTGTTTGCAGATGACGCTGTCATTTCTCGAATAATAAAGTCATCAGAAGATCAAAACAAATTGCAAAAAGATTTAGAAAAGATATCTGAATGGTGCGAAAATTGACAGTTGACACTAAATAACGAAAAGTGTGGGGTCATCCGCATGAGTGCTAAAAGGAATTCGTTAAACTTCGGTTACACGATAAATCAGTCTAATCTAAAATCTGTAAATTCAACTAAATACGTAGGTATTGCAATGACGAACAATTTAATTTGAAAGGAACACAGAGAAAACGTTGTGGGAAAGGCTAACCCAAGGTTGCGTTTTATTGGCAGGACACTTAGAAAATGTAACAGATCTACTAAGGAGACTGTCTGCACTACGCTTGTCCGTCCTCTTTTAGAATACTGCTGCGCGGTGTGGGATCCTTACCAGATACGACTGACGGAGTACATAGAAAATGCTCAAAGAAGGGCAGCACGTTTTGTATTATCGCGAAATATGGGAGAGAGTGTCACAAAAATGATACAGGATTTGGACTGGACATCATTAAAAGAAAGACGTTTTCCGTTGCGACGGAATCTTCTCACGAAATTCCAAACACCAACATTCTCCTCCGAATGCGAAAATATTTTGTTGACACCGACCTACATAGGGACAAACGATCACCACGATAAAATAAGGGAAACCAGAACTCGTACGGAAAGATACTGGTGTTCGTTCTTTCCGCGAGCTATACGAGATTGGAATAGTAGAGAATTGTGAAGGTGGTTCGATGAACCCTCTGCCAGGCACTTAATGTGATTTGCAGAGTATTCATGTAGCTGTAGATGTAGATAGTAATCGCGTGGGCGCCTCGTCATGGACAGTGATTCTAGCTGCTTCTTCCCTATATATGCATTCGCTAGTAAAAACAGTCGTAAGTAATTCATCATATTTACAGAAGGATAGTGATGTTTGCAAGTACAACCATAGAAGAAAAATTAAGCTTTAGCACTAATTACTAAAGCTGTCTGTAGCTCAGAGAGGACTTCAACATGCAGCTATAAAAATCTTTAATCATTTCCACAACATCACAAAATATCTGACAGATACTACAGAAAATTTTAATCCTAAACTAAAATTATTTCCTTTTGAATACATTGTGGGAGTGAACAGTGATCGAAGTGTTACAAATATTTACTATCAAAAACAGTCTTGATCACTGCAGTGACCGGTTTCGACCACTACTGTGGTCATCTTCATACCAATGAGTAAGGACCTCCTTCTGCTGGGGAGTAGTGATTCTCCAGCAGGAGGAGGTCCTTAATCATTGATCTGAAGATGACCACACTAGTGGTCGAAACCGGTCACTGTAATAAATAAATTGTGATCAAGACTGTTTTTGATAGTAAATAAAGTTATTTCGCCTGGGAGACTCCATCTGTTTCACAGACGAATCCATGGCATGATTACACTCACGAGGTAAACATAACCACCTGCTTAATGGCGTATTGATTCACCTTTGGAACACAATACACCAGCGGTGGAAACCTGGCGCAATGAAAGCAAGGAAAACTTATAGAAATGCTTCCAACGTAATGGATTAGGAACTGGACGTGGCAGAAAAGGTCAAACAAGTGAGAAAAGCATAATGTTGATTTTATTATTAACCGCCGCTTTCACAATTTGTTTAGTATGAGCAGCAGAGACGTTGACGAGATGCTGTACAGCGCCAGATTTGCAGCTAGTGGCCAAAATTGGAACTAGATCGATTCCGCATTAACACATTAGCATATCTACCAATTTTCACTGCCACACGATAATTGCAGCCCCCACTGGACCTCTGTGATTAGCTGCATCTTTATTATAATCACCCAGTATGAGGAAGATATTTTGGGACGAGAAGAAGAGACAAGCCAGCAAATCAACAGCCACATGTGTTCTAGTGTATGGAAATTTTATAAGGAAAAAGGAGAAGATGAAGAAGAAGAGGAGGAGGAGGAGATGAAGAAGTAGACCTGTCTTGTCGGTTCGCCTCCGGAGCTTTGGGAACCGTGTCAGAGGGGGGGCTAATCACCAGGCAGCGGGTGTTGTTAAGACTGGCTGCAGTCCAGCAGCGCCGGAATGAACAGCTCAGCGCCAAAAGAAGAGGGATGGTGGGGGGAGGAGAGAGCAAGGAGAGACGGGGCGAGGAAAGCCGAAGAGAGCGGAAGAGAACGGCCTCTGGCAGTTAAGTCATTTTAATATACAGCGGCGCGGGACGTGCCCGCGAGGATTCGTTATTAGCAGCGCGCCGGGATGAAGCTTTAATAAACGCCGTCTGCTGCGGAGAAACAGCGAAAAAATTGAGTAATATTTCATAAACGGCGCCAGATTGAAAGCCCGCCGGCGCCTCTGTGATTATTAAGCAGCTCTTCATGGGCCGCCTTAACGCGGCTACACGGGCTCGCAACCTCTGCCGTCTCGACTCTGAGATCCAACCCAGGCCGTGCACGATGCGCGCTGCCTCGTTATCATCCGGTGCACGAACTGAGGCCTTTCTGGAATTTTTCTTCTCTCAACCGATTCAGCAGCGCTCACTAATACACACACCACACGAACTCACATTGCACTGTTACTGTTATCTGGATGTTGAATTAAAAAGCACTTTAAGAATTTTTGAAATATTGTTCATGGAAACAGCAGCGGTCAAAAAGTAATATAAAATTCTAATAAAAAAACAGTCTTGATCACATACAATAATTTATTTTCATCTCCACGCGTTCTCAGAGCGGTTCCTGCTCCGTACCGCCGTCTCCATCAGCCGTCATGGAGTAACTGGTCTGATGACGATCCCACACAGATCGAAACCGTTCACATTTTAAAATAAATAAAATAATAAAATCTATTTTATGCTGTCAAGACTGTTGTAAACTTAAATTTTAAAAAAACTTTCGTTTTGTTTTGCTTTGAACTACTTACAACACAATAAACGTGTGTCCAGAGCGGTGACCTATAGAGCAGTGATGGGAACTAACCTAGCCTTCGAGAGCAATATAATGGAACTGATTCGAATAGAAACGTGTTGTATAGGCTAAGAAATATTTTTATTTAACTAACCAATATCACTGAACAACGTTCCATTATCAAACAAGAAACGAGAAACTGCTTTAGTCATCCAGAATGAGATTTTCACTCTGCAGCGGAGTGTGCGCTGATATGAAACTTACTGGCAGATTAAAACTGTGTGCCCGACCGAGACTCGAACTCGGGACCTTTGCCTTTCGCGGGCAAGTGCTCTACCAACTGAGCTACAGAAGCACGAGTCAGGCCCGGTACTCACAGCTTTACTTCTGCCAGTATCTCGTCTCCTACCTTCCAAACTTTACAGAAGCTCTCCTGCGAACCATGCAGAACTAGCACTCCTGAAAGAAAGGATATTGCGGAGACATGGCTTAGCCACAGCCTGGGGGATGTTTCCAGAAGGAGATTTTCACTCTGAAGGCTGTGGCTAAGCCACGTCTCCGCAATATCCTTTCTTTCTGGAGTGCTAGTTTTGCAAGGTTCGCAGGAGAGCTTCTGTAAAGTTTGGAAGGTAGGAGACGAGATACTGGCAGAATTAAAGCTGTGAGTACCGAGCGTGAGTCCTGCTTCGGTAGCTCAGTTGGTAGAGCACTTGCCCGCGAGAGGCAAAGGTCCCGAGTTCGAGTCTCGGTCGGGCACACATTTTTAATCTGCCAGGAAGTTTGCTTTAGTGATATCCTTTTCCAAGTGTTAATTTTTTCTGTGTGCTGTTTTAAATCTGGCTGATAACCGGTGAACACAGTTGATTCGACTTCATCACTTTGGATACAACGAACCTTAATGTTATGTACAGAGACGCACACGCAAGTGGTCTCAAAAATTAAGGCACAGTTTTTTGTTACGGAGTATTTTCCTTTCTGGATCTTCTTCCAAAATTCAATAGTTGCAAAGTCAGTTCGTTCCAATCTTTGAAGTCCTTCGTCCTCTGTCACTTCCAGTAGCTTCAAGTCAACAGATGCTGAATGCTTCATAAATGTCGATGAAGGGGGCCAGCTCTTCACCACAACTTCAACAGTAAACGGACTTTCCAGGGATGAATATGAACATTTAATCATCTTGAGGTTGAAGCTCCTTCCATGTTTGCTTTAACAGTATATATGTTTTTGAATGGGGTCCGCCTTTAGCAAACACAGTTTTTTTAAAATCCTAAACATGTTTCACTGCAGTTGCAGCATCATCAGTGGGCTTTTATTTTATGGATATTAAACATAAAGAATGTTCTTTACTGTTTGTACACATGTAAATATTAGTTTTCAAAATCGTAATTACAAATTTTTCAAGAACGTATGGTGTGGTTTTCCTAAGGTATTAGGTTTTTGTAATATCTGTTTTCTTTCACAGTTCGTCATCTGTAACAGTATTTGTCTACACTAAGTTGTATACGGTTGCAGATGACAAACTGTGAAAGAAAACAGGTACTATAAAAACATAATACCTCAGGAAAACCACACCATGCGATAAAAAGGTATGAATACATAATTTTATGAGTTCTTGAAAAATTTGTAATTACGATTTTAAAAACTAGTATTTACATGTGTACAAACAGTAAAGAACATTCCTTATGTTTAACAGCCATGAAATAAAAGCCCACTGATGATGCTGCAACTGCAGTGAAATATGTTTGGGATAAAAAACAAAATTGTATTTTGCTAAAGGCAGGCCCCATCCAGAAACATATGTATGAACGTTTAAGTGCTTTCAGATACTAAATCTGTCATTTATTTCTTAGGCGAGGTCAGTCATTTTACATAAATAATATCCCGTATCCTGCAGAACGTCAGGAAACGTTTGATTAATTTTCATCAGTCATTCTAAATTTGGAACTAGTCTCAAGACTTTTCCGAAACAGTTTTAGTTTGCTATGAAAGTTAAAACACACTCTGCGCTAAATTAGACAGACGTTTTTCACTCCCTTGTAATGATATGTTTAGCCATATCTAACAACGAAAGTGTGTATTTTTTCTTACAGAAATCTTTTGATGGGTCAATTGGAAAAACTTACCAAGAACACGGGCAACTGATAACCGTTTCATAACCATTATCAAGATACACCGAGAAGCTCGACACTGTACGTTTGTTCCAATAAAAATATTGAATTATCGGTGTAGTCTGGCATTTGAGCGTGTGTAGTTGAGTTGTTTAGAACTACCGACATCTCATGTGGATATCGAGATTATCTCCCATGTATAGCGTATAAAGGCGACAAAAAGATTGGTCGTTTAAAGCAGTGACAAATCGACAAGAGATGCTATAGAACTAGACTGAGGAAAGAGGCAAATGTGGCTCTCGAGTCGAGTTGTTGTCACCCATGTTATACAGCGAAAGTTGTTTCTGTTCTGACAAGATCTTTACTACAAAATCTATTGTTTTTTACGTTAATTTTCCTCGAAATATTTCCTCTTTGGCAAGGCAATCAACAGCTTCTCTTTGAATATAACATAACGTTGATCTTTCTAGCTACCAGAAATAAAGCATCTCTATGGTCTTCTTTCTTCAAATACTGTAATACTGCATGCATTACGCATTGTGCCGTAAGAAATATTGTTGATGCTCGGTGACTGCAAATCTTGTAGTTGTCTCATTTCCTGGAAGTGAATAGCGGCACGTTTGTTCCAGGTATTACGTCATAATCTTTCTCATTAAGCAAACGCATATGCGCATACGACTATTGAGGAGATATAGATCTTTATAACACTTCCATTCCCTGTAACATAAATCCAATGTATTTTCCTTACGCTAGCTATAATTGTTCTTCCGACCTTATCGCCTAAAATGCATAATTACAGCGCCACTATTCCTTGACTTCAGACGTTCACATTTAAAACACATAGCTTACCAGAAGTTAATTACTCAGTAAGAGTTAACTGTCAGTAGACACTAACAATAAATTTTAAAAAAACTTAGGAATTAAAAAACATGAAACACGTCTGATGCTCCCATATTATGAGATCGAACGACTGTGGGCAAGGCAGCAGATGACGACGCCCAGGTAGAGGACGTAATCCTTGTTCGATAGAATGCTGCGTTATCGTCTAGGCAACAAAATAAGAGATTGTTTCGGACTAGTTCTTTTAGTCATCAGTCTTCCTCTACTGTGCCTATTTTTTTCACCTGAGAGTAGCACTTGCAACCTACGTCCTCATTTATTTGATGTTTTCCAACACTGCCTTTCCCTACATTTTCAGCCTCTGCAGTTCCCTCTGAAACGTCCCCTTAGAAAAATTGATGAATTACTGTGCTGATAAACCTCTTACATTATTTGATTTTCAAACAGCTGAGCAGAACTGAACGTACTCAGACATTTCGCTCTTTATATATTCTGATCAACACTAAACTGACAGCCAATATTTTTATCGCAACGCAATCTGACTTTCAATAATCCCTACAAGAGAATAGCCCTGACTAACATAAACCTATACGTTTCACAAATCACTTACCTCACAAAAATCTTCGTTGCTCGAACTACTGCAATACAGCGAGCGCCACTACTGCCAGCTAAATAAATGATTCAAACTACTGAAGGCACTAACTACTGATAGGCATAGTTATCAAATGAAAGATTTTGATAGAGAACAAACAATGTATTTACCTTAACAGTATTCAAAAGTCATTATATATATAAAATCAGTCCATGATGTCCAATATTACAAATTTACTCATTCTGATGGACACACGTCCAGATCGTCCGCTCTCAAAATTCCGCCATCTCTCTCCCCACATGCACCACTGCTGGCGGCTTACCTCCAGTTTCGCAACGCTAAGCGCTGTTAACAGCAAGCTACCCAACACTACAATAGCATACACTCCAACAATGCAAACCAACCACAGCCTTCACACAGCACTCAGTGATTTTCATATAGAGCGCTATGTGGCGTTACCAACATAAAAACCTAAACAGCCTACTTACATAACCTCCATGCTCCCCACAAAAAATTTTACAAATTGTTTTGGGCAGTGGCCAATACAGATTTGAAAAATTTTGTCATAATTACAATAACAAAGATATCAAATGCACACACTTATTGATACACTGTTGGTCAAAAGCAAAAATTGTTCTTATAAAGACAGTCCTGATCATTTATCACAATAGTAAATACAGTTTCTTTTTTTTCTTCAACGTCTCATTAGTAAAAGAAAACGCACACAGAAGTAGCGGATTTGCATGAAGTCTTGAAGAAGTAGTGTTGTCCTTCCAACGGAAAGACAGTGCTGACTCTTGACATGCAGACAGGTAATGGGCCACAACAGAGCAAACCCACAGCAGAGTCAGTCGAAGTTTTGAACAATATTGGTAGGTAGGTCATCACAGAGCAGACCACTGTAGTCCTGGTAGAGATTATGGTACTGGTGGGCCACTAGAGATGCAGACCCACTGTAGTCCTTGTAGAAATAATGGGATTTGTGGGCCACCAAAGACGCAGACCCACTGTAGTCCTTGTAGAAATAATGGTATTGGTGGGCCATCAAAGATGCAGACCCACTGTAGTCCTTTTAGAGACGGCCAGCAGCCATCTGTTGCGACTGTGCAGGTGCACAATCACCATCGAAGACTCTTGCGGACAATATAGCAAGTCCATAAACCACCAGTTGTGCACTCACAAAAAAATGTTTTTGAAATGTCCTTAGAACCAGGAATGCTGCTAACTGGTTCCTTGCTGAATTATTTACACATGTGAAAACACTAACAGTTCCAATTTCTCACATATTGTGCATATACTATGACCAACAGAAACGTGTGCAGTGAAATTAATGCTTACAAGTTACTTAATTTGATGAACTGGTGTCAATTACAATTTTTTAACATGAGAATACAATTACAAAGTTACAAAATACATCATTAAAGAACATAACTATACAGATAACATTTGTAGTAGTACAGGCTTTACAAAAGAATAGAAATAAACATATACATCAGTGTTACAGGAATTATGACATAAGTAAATAAATAAAATAATGAGAATAGTTTTCGAAACATTAATTTCACACATGAGCATTGAAACAGAACAGAATTAATAATGTCTAAACATCATTACAAAGAAAATAACATATTATTAGAATAATTCTACAACATAGCTCTTATCAGCTAAACACATAAAGACAGGAAGAACACAAATACACAAGGGTACACAAAACATAGTGGAATAACACAAAATACAGATCAGTGCAGACAGCTGCCACCACCCTTCACAGAGGAATGGGGTACTTAAAACTCTAGTACATAGGGCGCGCACTATCTCTGACGCAGAGAGTCTATCCCAGAAATTGGAATATCTGAGAACTGTATTTCGAAAAAAAGGGTACTCAGAGTGGCAGATTCAAGGCGCTCTCCGCCTAACCACTACAGCACAACCTGTGGAGAGGGATGAAATCCCGAGGGAGGAGGTAGGCACTGCGTTTATTCCATAATACAGGCGCACTCTCGGGGAAAATCGCGCGCATTTTGAAGAAACACCGGATCGGAACTGTGTTTTGTCCTCCGAATAAAGCACGTGCACTGGTGGAGAGCGCCAAAGATGACCTCGGTTTGAGGAAGGAAGACCGGCGTGTACCAGATTCCGTGTCAATGTGGCAAGCCGTATATTGGTCAGACGAGGCGTACCGTCGAGGATCGATGCCGCGAACACCAGAGGCACACTCGACTTGATGTATCCGAGCAAGTCGGCGGTCGCTGAACATTGTTTGTCGGAAAATCACGCTACGGAGTATGAACGCACGAGGATTCTGGTACAGACGTCGAGATACTGGGACAGCGTTGTTAGAGAGGCCATCGAAATTCGCACCAATGACGACCTCATAAACCGTGACTGTGGCTATAATCTTAGCAAGGCTTGGGAACCAGCGATTGGGTTAATCAAGAGTAAATCGAGCAAACGCATAGTTGTGACGACCACGGCGGACAGAGCCATCACTCCGACGTCATCTCAGACGCCGTCGCAATCTGTTCCACCGCGCGACCGTGGCGCGGGGGCGGACAGCAGAGGGAGCGCGCCACGGGCGGAGGGTATTTAAATCGGCCGCCGCCGCGACTGAATCCAGTTCCCTCGGAGCAGCCATAGCATACGTATCTCCGTGCCGGCACGTTCACAGGAGCTCAATCCGTCAGTTCACCTGATGATGGCGACATGTATGATCGTCGAAATGTTGTGCCCGTTGGACACTGTAGACCGGCAGTACTGCCGTGGATATTTTGATCATTTTCTTATAGCTTGTCAATGCATTTCTTCCAATTCATCACAGTTAGTTTCTTATATAGTCTACCCCCTCTTAAGCTAACTTAAATCTACTGAGCTCAGATATATATACTAAGGGACGAGGCAATGCAGCAAATTATGCACAACAATGCACAACAAATTAACACAAACAGCAATGACAAAAAATGGAAATTGGCAAAGCAAGCAGCAGTATATCTAAATTAGCAAAGCAAATGCAACATTACAACTAATATGAGGCAATGTGCAGCAACAAGAAAAATAAATCAGCAGTAAAACGGGCTTAACAGAGTAATACAAAGTGACATTCAGTAGCACTATGCCTGGCAAACAGCAGCAGCAAATGCAATATCTAATCATGACAAAGTTCAAGCAGAAAAAATGTTACAGTAAAGATAGAAAATGTCTAATAACTATGTCACATCTTAACACTAGAGTGATGCATCACCTTGACTTACTCTATGAAACAAGTTACCCAGTCATTAACAAAAATTATGTATGCAATTCCTGTGAAGGGAAATGTCTTTTTGTGTTCCCTCGTTTTTTTGGAAGTAGATCATTAAACTATTATTTACTGGATCTGTAGGCATAAAATATCTATTTTAGTACATCTATTAAATTTTATTTTAACCAATGCTGCAGTGCATCTAGAAACCAGATATTAAACAAAATGATCAGTTAAATACATAAAGCAAGGGGTGAAACGTCATTCACTAGCCATACGGCATTTCATAAGGCAGTAAAAATTCTCTCAACTACCAAGATAATAGCCGTGAAATGTTTCTCATCGTCTCATTTGTCGTTTCAGTAAATATCAGAAAGTGTCGCATTTGCGATGCTTTCTACAAAGGAATGTCAATATCGAGGTTAATGGTCTCCTTTTTTTTTGTTGTGCCACTGAAAGGCACGGCTATTTTCTTTCCAGGCTACTGTCGCATAGCTTGGCGCCTACAGCACGTTATGCCAAGGTCACTTAGCTTTCCTACCGAAATATTTACAACAGCAGTTTCCGCTACAGTGACAGTCTCATATAAAAATTTCACAGGTCGAGAATTTGCGTTACAAATGTGTAGAAACAAAATCCTATAATATAACAGTGTCCAAAAATTTTCGCCGATATTGTGATACATTTACGCATTTCATAACCCTTTAAGTACGATTCTTGGTTTCAAACATCCTTTTTCACAACTCAGAGTCCCTAATCACTACTCATTATCCCTTACCTTATTACACATATACGTCTACACTTCTTCAATAGTTCATCATAATAAATACGTAGCATAATCAAATTCCCCATATATCATCAGCTTATTGATCATAAACATACCTCAGCAGCATAATACACATAGTCATCGTAATAATAACATCATAGCACCTCAATCAAATCTCAAAATGTCGTAGCTTTCTGCAATAATGTCAAAACCTAAAAAAAATTCTCTGCTCATTTCAATAATGTCACTTACCTCAAATGTACTTTAAAATCATGATCCCATACCAAACACATCAGTCAAAGCTCTCATAGTATCACAATGGTTCCGAAAAAATATGAACAGTTCACACAGTGCAGACAAAATACAATTTCATAAGTGTGAAATTATCCAACTGTATAATTGCGTAAACATGTGTCACTGACATAGTAAAAAAAATGTTTGTTTCTCTGCTAAATAATCAGATGGCTGTATAATTTGTGTGTTAGAGAAACATGGTACCGATGTGTAAAGTTGTATACGCAAATACCATATTAGCTAGGGCTCCTTGTGTTTGCCAGACACATGGTACACAAAGTAAGCGTGTACCCCCTGAGTATTAATGTAATTATATCCTCAGGTGTTACAGATTACAGCAATAGAATGAAATGTATCAAGGAAAACATATGTATCATTGTAATTCAAAAATCTTTAAACATAAATGTTTTAAGTACAAAATCAATCACTCAAATACGTGTACTGTAGCGCTAAACTGTGCTTCTTGTAAGATAATCTCTGTCATTGCTTAAGGGTAAAAAATGTGCCAAGAGTCGTCATTATCGTCGTCCATAAGCAAAGTTATGTATAAGTCAATGTACTTACCTCGTAATAAACAAAAGTGAAATGCTTTGCCTATAGATATCGTAGTTACTACGCTTATTGCCGTGATGAAGTAAGTACTGTACTGTAATGTATTGTTGTGCCACGGAAAAGGCTGTCTCATTGTAGCTGTACCACAAAGTTACTACTAAAACATGTTTTACTTTCCAGAATAAGACAGAAAAACTGTGCAGATATAAAACAGATACACCGCAAAAGCAACAATGTAAATTGTGTCACACATTAGTAGTGTCGTGATATAGTCGTGTAGCTGTCAAATAAACTAACCACTGTGTCATCTGGTATCTCTCAGAAAGTACTCTAAATCCAGAATGTACACTCCTGGAAATGGAAAAAAGAACACATTGACACCGGTGTGTCAGACCCACCATACTTGCTCCGGACACTGCGAGAGGGCTGTACAAGCAATGATCACACGCACGGCACAGCGGACACACCAGGAACCGCGGTGTTGGCCGTCGAATGGCGCTAGCTGCGCAGCATTTGTGCACCGCCGCCGTCAGTGTCAGCCAGTTTGCCGTGGCATACGGAGCTCCATCGCAGTCTTTAACACTGGTAGCATGCCGCGACAGCGTGGACGTGAACCGTATGTGCAGTTGACGGACTTTGAGCGAGGGCGTATAGTGGGCATGCGGGATGCCGGGTGGACGTACCGCCGAATTGCTCAACACGTGGGGCGTGAGGTCTCCACAGTACATCGATGTTGTCGCCAGTGGTCGGCGGAAGGTGCACGTGCCCGTCGACCTGGGACCGGACCGCAGCGACGCACGGATGCACGCCAAGACCGTAGGATCCTACGCAGTGCCGTAGGGGACCGCACCGCCACTTCCCAGCAAATTAGGGACACTGTTGCTCCTGGGGTATCGGCGAGGACCATTCGCAACCGTCTCCATGAAGCTGGGCTACGGTCCCGCACACCGTTAGGCCGTCTTCCGCTCACGCCCCAACATCGTGCAGCCCGCCTCCAGTGGTGTCGCGACAGGCGTGAATGGAGGGACGAATGGAGACGTGTCGTCTTCAGCGATGAGAGTCGCTTCTGCCTTGGTGCCAATGATGGTCATATGCGTGTTTGGCGCCGTGCAGGTGAGCGCCACAATCAGGACTGCATACGACCGAGGCACACAGGGCCAACACCCGGCATCATGGTGTGGGGAGCGATCTCCTACACTGGCCGTACACCACTGGTGATCGTCGAGGGGACACTGAATAGTGCACGGTACATCGAAACCGTCATCGAACCCATCGTTCTACCATTCCTAGACCGGCAAGGGAACTTGCTGTTCCAACAGGACAATGCACGTCCGCATGTATCCCGTGCCACCCAACGTGCTCTAGAAGGTGTAAGTCAACTACCCTGGCCAGCAAGATCTCCGGATCTGTCCCCCATTGAGCATGTTTGGGACTGGATGAAGCGTCGTCTCACGCGGTCTGCACGTCCAGCACGAACGCTGGTCCAACTGGGGCGCCAGGTGGAAATGGCATGGCAAGCCGTTCCACAGGACTACATCCAGCATCTCTACGATCGTCTCCATGGGAGAATAGCAGCCTGCATTGCTGCGAAAGGTGGATATACACTGTACTAGTGCCGACATTGTGCATGCTCTGTTGCCTGTGTCTATGTGCCTGTGGTTCTGTCAGTGTGATCATGTGATGTATCTGACCCCAGGAATGTGTCAATAAAGTTTCCCCTTCCTGGGAAAATGAATTCACGGTGTTCTTATTTCAATTTCCAGGAGTGTATTTTCAAGAAAACCAAAACGTTGCATTAAAATCTCATTAGCAGTATATGTTCTAAGTATGTAAGCCTTATAGTCGTTACATAATCGTGCAACTAACAAGCAAGAATGTACACACACAATAGCACTGTGTCATCTGTTCACTGTACCAATGCACTCGTAAATACTGTCTAAATATCTTTCCTAGGTTCTAGACTGGATAGTTAACTTCAAAACATTGTTGCATGTTAGCAGTTTCTAAGTGTGACGAATTGTATTAGTAGTGTGAAGTGAAAAATTTTATGGCAAAGACTAAGTTAAAAAGCACGGTTTTACATGTGAAATAATGGTGTAAACCTTTACTCTTCCTAGTATGCAGAGTCTCAACTTCAAAGCAATTATCATGTTGTATACATCGTTAAGGAATGCTAAAATTTCCTGAAGGTTAACGTCTCTGTTATTTTTCTCTGAGCCAGCTGGAGCACGTGGCTGCCTGCGGTGCGAGTCATTGTCTGTCTCTTCGTTGGTGCGCGTCGTTATTAGGATTAGGAGACCTAACTACTACAAATTCACCTTGTCGAGAGGGCCTTACCCTGTTGGAATCCCGCCAGTTCTGATGAAATTCAGGTCTGTCGTTACGATTATAGCGTCTGTCGTCATATCAGTAGATTCCATAGTTCCCTTGTTGTCGGTCACATGGTGGAGAATTTCTCCCTAAATCGTAACTGATCACTGAACTGTTGCGTCTGAAGTTATTCTGTCTCACTTGATAATAATTATGTTGGTTCCCGTATTGTCTGTTTCTCTGATTGTCTCTGTTATAGTCATTACCACGGAGAGGTAATATTTCCCTGTGATTTTTATTACTCTGCCAGTGGTTGTCGTATGGGTGGTGCCTGTTTTGGTCACGATTTGCGTTGTAAGAATAGCCTTGTCGTGTCCAGTTATTACTTCTTTCATCTCGGAATTGTGACAGATGTGACCTGTAATTGTTGTGTTCCTGTTTTCGAGTCCCGCGATAGTCAGTGTCGATTTCCAATTCTTGTAAGAGTCCCTGAAAAGCTTCAATGTCGTCTTTGCAACGCCCTGCCAAAATAATATGTTGTAAATGTTCAGGCAATTTGATTAAGCAAATGCGGATGAGTTCCGAGGGGCTGTATGGGTTTGACAGGTACTGATTCTTGTGCAACACGTCTTCAAAATATTTCACAAGATTGGAAAATTCAGATTGTTCGAAATGTTTCATCATTATGATGCTATGTTTTACTCTATCTTGTGTAGCTTGAGACCAATATGCTGAGAGGAAGCCATGATAAAATTCTCCTTCACTGTGACAATCGTGAATGACCGATCGCATTCTTAGAGCTGGTTCATTTTCTAAATAGCCACACATAAATTCTAATCTGTGCTCTAATGACAAGTTGGGAGGAAAACAATGAGAGAATTGATGAAGCCACGCTAGTGGATGAATGTCGCTGCTGGAATTCTTAAATGTTTTGAATTTACGTGTTGTAATAAACAGCTTATAGTCGAAATCATCATGTCGACAAGTCGCATATCGGTCATTGTTACTTCGTTTCGGCGGTCCCATCTCAAAATTCAGTGTACCTTGCCAATTTCTTCCATAATAATCCGAAGTGGCCCGTGTTATTATTTTGTTGCTGTTCCGTATTTCTATGTCCCTCTTCCCGTATTGGAGCGCGAGTGTCCTCTGAAATATGTAATTCTTGTATTACTTGTGACAACTGATCTTGTACTTCCCGGATTTCTCTTTTGTGTTGCGTATTAATTTGATTTTGATTCTGTTTGAATTTCTTAGCCGGCCGGTGTGGCCGTGCAGTTAAAGGCGCTTTAGTCTGGAATCGCGTGACCGCTACGGTCGCAGGTTCGAATCCTGCCTCGGGCATGGATGTGTGTGATGTCCTTAGGTTAGTTAGGTTTAATTAGTTCTAAGTTCTAGGCGACTGATGACCTCAGAAGTTAAGTCGCATAGTGCTCAGAGCCATTTGAGCCATTTTTGAATTTCTTAATTTGTTCATACTCTTCTGTGTCAGTGAAGGCTACAGGTCTTGTGTCATTCAGGTCTTCATTCACCTTTGTAGATAAGTTAGTGAACTGATCCGCAAGTTCGGCTACTTTCTCCGATAGTGAAGTTATTTCCTCAGTGTGTTTTTCTGAACCAAGTTTCAGAGTGTCCATTTGTGTTGAAATCGTATCTACTGTGTCGTTTAAGTTTTCCTGAGTTTTTGCAAGTTGCGTAACTGAATCGGTAGATGCTACTGAGTCAATTTTAACTTGCAAGGTGTCGTGATTTTTATGAACAATAGTTTGCAGTTCTTTTATGGCTGCTTCGTGATTCTGTAATGCATTTTCACGCCGCGAACAAATAGGTTGAAAATGCTCACAAATTTGTGTTTTTACATCATTACAGACTTTTTGACATTTCGATTCGATGTTATGTAACTCAATAGTTAAATCTTCACTGGTTTGTTCGAGCGTGGTGTCTAACTATTCAAGATTTTGTTCCATTGTGTCTAACTTTCGAAGATTTTGTTCCATTGTGTCTAACTTTTGAAGCTTTTGCTGTGTTTGTCTCTGATTTTGTTCCATCGTGCCTAACTTTTGAAGATTTTGTCCCATTTGTTTCTGACTTTGTTCAAGCGTTGTGTCTACCTTTTGTAGCCTTTGTCCCATTTGTTGCATTAACTGTAATAACAATGCACTGGTGTCTGAAACATGTTCCTCAGTGCTATTCGGCAGTGCATTTGAACCGGCAATAATCGCATTTTGAAAAGCATAAAATGTGTCTTGACTTATTTGAGAAAACGATGAGGACGCAAAACCTGAATCTACAGTATTTGCAAGATTGTGTCCTGTCATTTCGGATTCCTGGGGCGAGCTGTTGCCGACCGATCGATCGATCGATAATGCTTCCCTGTTCACTAATTGTTTCACTATCTACACCATTATTTGCAGCCTGCTCCATTTCCCTATGCACAATTACCAAATTACTACTTTGAACATTAGTTAATTCATTACACGGTGGCGCTAACTCACTGCTTTCGTCTTAACTGTCATTTCTTAGTTTAATTTGGAACCTAGTATTACGTTTTTCACACGCCATTATCTTCACAATATTTCACACGTTAACACAGAAAAGCACAATTAGAAGAGCAAAATAAGAAAACACATTAACATAGCATTGAAAATAGTATCTCGTTAATTGCAAGCGCAGCTGCGAAATACTTGGTTCTAATCTACATGCATGCACCAAGTGTTTTACTGTACATCAATAAAAAACTACAACTACAAAGGAAATTCTCTCTATAATTACGCGCAGGCAATAAACAATAGCTACACTAATTACACAAACTACAAGAAAAAATCAGAAGATTCCAGTGAGGTATCCTCGGCTACGGGTCGACATATGAAACGTCCCCTTCGAAAAATTAATGAATTACTGTGCTGATAAACCTCTTACATTATTTGATTTTCAAACAGCTGAGCAGAACTGAATGTACTCAGACATTTAGCTCTTTACCTATTCTGATCAACACTAAACTGACAGCCAATGTTTTTAGCGCAACAGACCGCATCTCGTGGTCGTGCGGTAGCGTTCTCGCTTCCCGCGCCCGGGTTCCCGGGTCGATTCCCGGCGGGGTCAGGGATTTTCTCTGCCTCGTGATGGCTGGGTGTTGTGTGCTGTCCTTAGGTTAGCTAGGTTTAAGTAGTTCTAAGTTCTAGGGGACTGATGACCGTAGCAGTTAAGTCCCATAGTGCTCAGAGCCATTTGAACCATTTTTTAGCGCAACACAATCTGACTTTCAATAATCCCTACAAGAGAATGGCCCTGACTAACACTAACCTATACGTTTCACAAATCACTTACCTCACAAAAATCTTCGTTACTCGAACTACTGCAATACAGCGAGCGCCACTACTGCCAGCTAAATAAAAGATTCAAACTACTGAAGGCACTTACTACTGATAGGCATAGTTAGGAAATGAAATATTTTGATAGAGAACAAACAATGTATTTACCTTAATAGTGTTCAAAAGTCATAATATCAAATATTACAGATTTACTCTTTCTGATGGGCACACGTCCAGATCGTCCGCTCTCAAAATTCCACCATCTCTCTCCCCACATCCACCACTGCTGGCGGCTCACCTCCAACAGCGCAACGCTAAGCGCTGTTAACAGCAAACTGCCCAACACTACAATAGCATATACTCTAACAATGCAAACCAAACACAGCCTTCACACAGCACAGTCAGTGATTTTCATATAGAGTGCTACGTGGCGTTACCAACATAAAAACCTAAACAGCCTACTTACACCTCTAGTAATGTTAAACATAGACGTTCACTGTGGACAGTGTATCACAGCATATTGTGTCCTGCTGTTAGAAGCGAATCTGAATGCATTTCATTGTCAAGAAGAACTATAGTGCGGGTCTTTCATTCAATTAGAGACTAACTCACAGGACAGCTGAAACCACGAAAAAATATTCTTTGGCAATGGATGAGAGCACGGATAACGAAGACACTGCACAGTTATTCAGCTTCATCCGTGGTATTAACGAAAATCACAGAGATTTGACTTAGAATCAATGAAAGATGAAACCACTGATCAGGGCCTGCCACAGTGTGCTGTATATTGTATGGAGAAAAGTGGCTTGTACTGAATCAAAATGGTAAGCGTTACAACAGCTGGAAGCATAGCTTTAAGTGCTAAAAAGGTAGGCATGGTTAAACTTTTTAAAAAAGAGTTACGAGCATAAGACACAGACAGTGATACATCGCATCAGGCGAGACTCTGTAAAGCTGCATGCGGTACGTCCGGCTGTTGGTGTGGCGAACACAGTCAGAGCAAGTCTCGGCAGCTCAAATCTTTTCTTGAGGATACAGAGGCAGAGTATGAAGACGTAATTTACAACTACAGTGTGAGGTTGCTGAGCCGGGGCAAAATGTTACAAAGAGTCTGGGCATTGCAAAATGTAAAGCTCTTGTTTCTGGCCAATAAAATGTCTCCTAATTTTGTTACAACAGTAGGACGTTCGGAGTGGAGATATGAGATGATTTTTGCATCTGTTGAATTTAAGAAACTGAATGAACCGTATGTGAAATTGCAGGGATAGGAGATGTTTGCATTTGTGGAAGCATGTAAAATAATTCAAAGCAAAGCTAGGCCTATTTGCGAGACAAGCTGCTGAAAGCACTTTTTGTCATTTCAGTTTATCAGGAAAGCATAAAGAGCCTGAGATTGTTTCTGCTAAGGTTAGCGATCATCTGCAGAGTTCTGGAGGACGATGTGAGAAAAAGATTTCAGGACTTCAAGAAAATTGAGCCTCAATCCAGTTTGCTCTCCTATTCCATCACTGCTGATATTAACTCAGAGGCTGAGGAGCTGGAGTCTCACACGCAGTCAGAGCACACTACGCCAAAACTGTTTAATGTTGCGATGTTGGCTGACGTTTACAAATATTGGTCTGCTGAAAAAATTTCATATACGAAGAAATTTGCTGGAAAAATGTTCTCTGTATTTGTATCTACATATAATTGTTTACAAACGTTTTCCTGCTTGAAGATCAATAAGAGAAAATACATATGCTCTTTGACAGAGACTAAGTTGCAGGCTGTGAAGAGAGTCTCATCAACAAGCAAACTCACTCCTCATTAAAAAAAATATGTAGATACGAGTGACAGGATACATTTTTTTCATTAAACTGCTTCTAAAATTAAATGTGTTTATACAAAAAAGGGTTCATCATTTATATACATCGTGAACGATAATGATCGTGTACAATCCAGGGCAAGGGGGGAGGGGCAGCTATAGAGTATGAAATTAGCGCAATAAATAAATTGCACAAAACTGTCACTATTCTACTTAATTTATGCCAGTAAGCACGAAAAACTTTACTTAATTTACATTTATTGATTCTTATGGTGCAATTTATACCTTTTCTGAAATACAAAGTTAGCCGCTAGAAGCAATAATTGTAAAATGTGCGGCTCTCCGTTAAAATCTGCTCCCACAAAGTGGTCTCCTGGCCAAAACAACTGCCCACTCCTGTCCTAGATGATCGTTGCAGGATCGTTATTGTTCACGATGTACGTAAATGACACACGGTCTATAAGCACGTCGCAGGACCATAAAATTATAAGTATTCGAGAAAATCTGAGGAGCGTAGTAGCTTGCTACAAAGGCTGGCTGTCGACTTTCAGCGCGTAAATAAGAAGAAAAGACCCATTTTGTTCTATTAACCCGCTGACGATCAATCGCTAGAAAGCATGACAACGGAGAAATAATTTGGAATATCCGTTTAGAGTTATTTCACGTGGAACAATCATATGAAATTACATGTAGGAAAGCCAGATAGCAGAATGAGTACTATTGGAAGAATCATAAGGGAATATTACCCGCTCACGACGAGGCTTACCAAACCCCCTTTCGGTCGATTTGAGTGTTGCTCGTCTGCACTGGCAGTGGTTTCGAAGTGTTGCAGAACATCTAGAAAGTAGACGAAAATTATCAATGTCTAACACAGAAGAAGAACGATATGTTAGCAGACGGCATATCCCGATGCAAGCGAGAAATCATCCGAAAAATAACCATAAGTACAAACCAACCTATTTTTAACGAACTGTTTATCGATCTAAAAAGTATTTCAAACTGTAAATAAACTTAATTACAGACCACTGATGATGCTTTACTTCAATAAAGCTAAACGCGTCTGGTGAAAAAATTACACGTGTTTGTAGTTGTAACGAAGGATCAAAAATACCTTCATGAAGGACAGCTACTTTAGTATAGAATGATAAGATGAAGGTTTACTCCTTTCTGTTGTGAAAGCCGTCTGACATTGTTTCCACTTAGGAACAATTTTTTGCAGAATGTTTTCAACCGCTTCCACTGTTCTAACTACGGCTACGCTTTGCAATTAGACCGTGTCACCGAACAGCCATTTTATCATAAACTTCTTACGCAGTATTTTTTGCAGGAATATTGCAGTTCAGAAATTGTTCATGTAAAGTTTCACGAGTGTTTTTAGATGAACTAATATGGATGTAACCTTCAACTTGTAATGGTCGCCTGGTCGTAGATATTGCTAATTGCTATAATCGCACTATTTCACTCCCATTTACGGAGCTTGTTAGCACTTGATGTTAGGTTGGCGCCATTAAAATGCATTGTAGTAATCACTGCTGCTTGCTGGATCGCTGCTGTGTCTCGATGTTGATGCTGGCTCTAAATCTGGTTGTCTAGGGTTAAAACATGAGGTCCCGTGTTTTTATGTGCTTTTGATGATAAAGAACGAGCGAAACCAACAAATATGTAAACTTCAAATATTTATTACTCTGGTGGCCATCTTAATTCCACTGTCCACCAAAGACCATGACTCAACACAAAGTAGTACTTCTGTTACATGTTCTTTGCATTGTTTATCCACCTCAAACAATAACACACAAACACACTTTACCAAAGTGACATTCCGACTGCCTCTCGACCCTTCTTGCTGCTCGTATTTATAACATTGTCAAAGAACTACTAAAAAGAGATATAGTTTATAAGTCACATGTACATCTGTTATCATAATTTGTGCAGAAAAGTTATTAATTTGCATCGAGTGACATAATTTAACATGTTATTAAAATGACAGACAGATTTGTTGACTTGACAGAATAATTCTTTGTTACAAAAAGGCCGTTTTTTAGAAGTTTGTCAATTGACTTCTCTAATTTGCATAAATAAGTAAATAACATGAATTATTAAGAATTACATTGGTTTTCGTCTAAAATAGGATTGCTTACGTGAATACTGAGTGAAAACGCTCCTAGTGAACAAATAGGTTTCACTGGGTGATTTTTATTTAAGGAGATCCAAAATACCTAAGTTGCCCACTATTTTTCGTACTTCATATTAATTATTTAAGATGAACTTAGTGTTTTTACATGATGACATTTGCTGTATCAGTGATCAAGTGATATAAACTTTTGTGTGGGTCAGTTATTCAGTATAATTTAATGGGTTGACTGTTTATGCAGACATGTTATGCAATCATTGTTAACATACACGATAACTTTTCTATAATCATAAATACTCGTTAAACTGGTTGAATTTGGAGGGTATCGCATACTTCGGTACAGTAAAGCCTTTAATATGTTCCGTTACAAACTGTACCTACCCTTTCCTGTACATAAAATGGCTGTACTTGAGCAGCTCCGAGAAGGACGAAAAGTCACTCGTGGGACTGAAGCTTTCGCAATTAACTGCACGCGTCACGTGATCCGAAGTTCGGGCGCATGGGAAACAGAAAACCTACAACGTGTTACATTACAGAGCGGTGCCCTGTTGTCTTGGACACACTGAATAATTTCTTTCTCCATTATCATTAGGTACCCATTAATTATAAAAACAATAACTTTGTTTCCTTTCATCTAGTAGATTAATAATGAAAGAACCGTAGTAACCTGTAATGACGTTCACCGTGAGCCTTTATGGCAGATTACAATTGTGTTAAAATTCTCTCTGGCTTTCAGCTGCATGAAGTGATTTAAAATCCACAAGCTTTCAGTTGAGTTCTCATTAGCCGTTGTCAAGTGGTGACAGTCACTTTTTCACCGCAGCCAAGGAGCACTCAGCCGAAACCTCCTGGGTTTTAAACCACTTGACGCACCTGGAAGCCCGAGATACTTTTATCATTCAATGCCTGTCTCCTATGTTCCCAACATCGTAGTTCTCCTGCATAGCTTTCGGGAGCAGCACTCCTGGAAGAAAGAATAAAACGAAGAAATGGCTCACCCATCTTCTTAGGGATTGCTTCCAGAACGAATTTTGTTTCTGTGCTGCTTTGGATCTTCCTGAGAGATTAAAACTTTTAAATCTGGTCGTGATTAGAACCTGGGAGTTTTGCGTCTCGCGGGGAAGTGCTCTATAGTGTGAGCTATCTAGGCAAGGCGCATGACCTTCATAGGCCCCAGATTCGAATCCCTGTTCGGTACATACGTTTAATCTGTCAGGAAGTTTCAAATCAATGCACTAATCCCCAATGAAATTTCGACGTGGAGCGTTTCATCACGTTTTTTAGTTGCACTTAATTTCTTGCGGCACTCCGGGATTCCACGATGAGTCAGCGCGTCCGTTCACCGTGATATGTGGGTGGCGCAGCGGCTAACTCGGCGTTTCCGGAGCTTTAGGAATCAGGGGTGCCCAGCGGCGCGGCCCCTCAAAGCGAGACGGCGGCAGTTCGGCGGGCCTGTCCAAACAGCGCCGCCCACCGCCCAGGGCCCGAGGCCGCCTAATTGGCCGTGAGTCCGCCGCACCGCCTCCCCGTTCCAGATTCACTGCGGATCAAAGCCGGGCAAAGCTTTATTTTTCTTTCCTGCGCGCCCTCAACAATAACATGTCCTAATACGCAATCGTCAACCCCAGGCTATTAGGCGCTACACAAAGAAAAAAGGTTCCTTCTTGGAAACACAGTCTCGATCCGTGATGAAGCAAGCAGTGACTGTTATTTTCTGCTTCCTGCGCCTTAATCGTAAGACAACTTCCGATACATTTTCTTCGCATTGGCTGTTTAGAGAAGTCTAAAAGAACGAAATCTCATTACAGTATTGTAACCTGCTGCGGGAATGGAACAGTGGCAGTTTAACGCAATATTCACACAAGTCGGCGTGCGATGTTTGACAGTGAGTGCGTGGTGTGCTACTAGGTGCGTTCAGTAAGTAATCCGACACCATTTTTGCGGGCAGTTGCAATTGAAAAAATCGTGGAATATTCCCGCTTCAGCCCCTGCAGTTTCATGAAGTTTTGATAGGAGGCGATGCCATACGTAGCCTTCAAAATGGCATCTGTGACGGAGATGCGTTCTAAGTGGACAGTTATCATTGACTTTCTGTTGGCGAAAACCTGAACATTCCCGATCGCCGGCCGCTGTGGCCGAGCGGCTCTAGGCGCCTAAGTCCGGAACCGCGCTGCTGCTACGGTCGCAGGTTCGAATCCTGCCTCGGGCATGGGTGTGTGTGATGTCCTTAGGTTAGTTAGGTTTAAGTAGTTCTAGGTCTAGGGGACTGATGACCTCAGATGTTAAGTCCCACGGTGCTTAGAGCCAATTGAACCATTCCAGATGTTCATATACACTCGAAGAATGTCTACGGAGACCTGGCAGTGAACAAAAGCACAGTGAGTCGGTTGGGGACGTGTTTGACATCATCACAACTAGGTCGTGCAAACCTGTCCCATCTCCCGTGCGCCGGCCGGCCAGCACAACTGTGACCCTGCAAAGTTGGAACTTACGGACATTCTCATTCGCGGCGATAACGGCTCTGAATCAGACACCATGCTTCTCAACTGGACGTCTGTTGGTAGTGCTGACACATACGTCCATCAATTGGGATCGTCTAACAGAAGACGATAAAGAGCAGCAAAGGACCAAATTGTGCGGATTTGCTTTCGCATTACAAGGCTGATCGTGGCAATTTTTTGTCGGATATCATCACAGGCGACGAAACATGGGTTTATCACTTCTAAACGGAAACAAGACGATAATCAATGGAGTGGCGCCACACCGCCTCTCCTCTGAAAAAAAAAAAGTTCGCTGCCGCACCCTCAGCCAGCAAAGTCAAGGCGACAGTCTTCTGGGACTCTGAAAGGGGTTATTCTGTTTGACGTTCTCCCTCATGGTACAACGATCGACTCGGAATTGCGTTGTGCTACCCTCAGGTAATTTTCCACGACAACTCAAGCGAACCTCTCCTTCTCCGTGATAATTCAAGGCGTCACACAAGTCTGTGTACCCGAGAGGAGATCACACAACTTGATTGGACTGTTCTTCCTCATCCATCTACAGACTGAATCTCTCGCCTTCCGACTTCCATCTGTTTGGCCCAGTGAAAGATACACTCCGCGGGAAGCAGTGCGTGGATGATGAGGAGCTTATTGATGCAGCAAGACGCCGCCGATGACGTCGACCGGTAGAGTGGTACGACAGGCCCTCCCTGTAAGGTGGCGTATGATCGTCCCATTGAACGGAGACAAGACTGAAAAATAAGGTTTGGTAGGCAAAAGAATGGAGAATAATGTGGTGTATTGGAATCATAAATAAAACAAACCCACTTTCAGAAAGAGAGGGTCGCATTAATTATTGAACGCAAGCAGTGACTTCAGCTGCCAACCGTACGTGGTGTCAAAGTTGAAAGGCTCATGTCGTGTGGGACGTCTAGTCATCTACATTTAGTTTCTTTGTGGTTTCGTAGAATTGTGTCAGGAAAATGCGGTTATGGTTCCTTTACAAAGGTCTCAGACGACTTCCTTTCTCATCCATTCGTAATCTGATACTGCACTCCGTCCCTGATGACATCGTAAACGAAATGTTATAACCTAATGTTCCGTCTTTATATAAGGTAGATAGCTGTGTACGTATTTACGCCGTCTGTCATCGCAATTTCTTTATGGAAACTGCAATATAATCAGTGGAAAATCGTACCAAATGTATGAAACTAATGGTAAACGTATAAGTCCAGTTGGTGTTTTATATGATATTGTAATACATGCTCATTCAGAAAAAGGATATAATTTACTTGTAGAGACGTTTGGTGCGTGAAAAAACGTAAGTTGAACACCAACAGAACTTCAACGATGGTGCATTGGTAAATGATATCAGACATTAGCTTAGAATCTATTAATCTAAATCGAGCTAACGATATACGCCAGTTTAGTTGTACTAATGATAGAAGAATATCTTCAATTTCTAAACAGTCCTTCAAAATGTAAAATAATTCTTTAACAACCCACATTAATACAACTACGAGGAAGGAGTTATCTGTGCGTGCAGTTGGTATGTTTTCGGCTATGGTTGTGAGAAGAGGACTACCTGGGAACGGGGAAGGTAAAAGAGCGACAAATAAAATCCTTAATTGTAAGAAAAACAAATGAAAAAGTACGAGGGTTATTTAATAGTTAAAGAGACAAATTGGTCTGGGGAAAAACTGTTAGTAGGGCTTTAAGTTGGCATCACTGGGATGAGCCCTGATCAGTTGATGTATTAGCATTGTTTTGTTTATAACCTCAAAAATACATTACAGGATGGCGAGTCCGCTTGAGACGTCCACATTAGTTGAACAACGTTCTGTTATTCGTTTCTTTCTTGGTGAAGGTAAGAAACCAATGAACACATGCTTTAGAATGTCTAAAGTTCATGGTGAAGTTTTCTATGAATCGTGAAAATTTTTACTAGTGGGTAGAGCAGTTGAAAAAATTGTCGTGACTCAGTGACGAACACCGCTATGGCCGACCAGTTGCAGTTTCAACTCCCTCACTTGAAAGTTGAATTGATGACATTATTCATGTCGATCGCCATGAGACTGTGGAAATAATAGTTGTTAATGTTCAAGTTAGTACCGGTACAGTTCATAATGTTATTTGTAACAAGCTGAAGTACCGCAAAACATGTGAAAGACGGGTCCCGAAGGAGTTGACGCGGCTACACAAAGAAACAAGGTTGGGAGTGTGCACAGAGCTAAAGTAACGTTATGAAAGAGAAGGTGAACACTTCTTCAACAAAATTTTAACTTGTGATGAAACTTGGGCTCACTATTATGAGCCAGAATCAACCAGACAAAGCATGGAGTGGAAGCACATCAACTCACCTGTCAAGAAAAAATTCAAATCTCAGGCATCAGCAGGAAAAGTCATGTTAACGGTGTTTTGGGATACTGAAGGTCCAGTTCTTTTGATTATCTCGAAGAGCAGCGTACAATGAACAGCCAATACTACTTTTTGCTTTTAAACAAGGTGAAGCCAGCCATGAGAGAGAGACATCGTGGATCTCAGAGGAGAGGTGTGATTCTCCAGCAAGACAACAAAAGTCCTCATATTGCTCGTTGAACTCGTTGAAACCACCGACAAAATGGACTGGGAAGTACTGCCTCATCCCCCTTACACTCCCGATTTAGAAACTAGTGATTTCCATTTGATTGGTGCACTGAATGAGGCATTACATGGGAAGAGGTTCCGGGACAACGAGGACGTGAAAACTTTTGTGGGAAATTTGTTCAAACATCAAGAAAAAAAGAGTTCTTTGCAGCCTGAAAGTTTGTAGCCCGGTGGAACAAGCGCATAAATGTTCAAGTAGATTAAGTTGAAAAGTAGAAGTATTGTTTTGTGAAAATAAATACTTTTTTCCCCAGACCAATTTGTCTCTTTAATTATTGAATGACTCTCGTATATAAAGAAATGAACGAAAATGAGGATTGAATGCCGTTAAACAGAAAACAAAAATTAAATTTTGAATTTGTTTAGCGCAACGGTGTCATTATATTTATGAAGTAAAAACATTTTCGCTGGAAGTATGTAAGGCATAAGATTTCGAATTTATACCATCGTCGATTTCAGCACGTGAGCCATTCTCATGTTGCTCTGATGTCCCAGATTATTTGACACCTTAAACGTATTTGGTTGTACACAGGATCGTAAAATGGAAAAAAAATTACGTTAGATTTGGTTGCTTGCATCGTTGTATAAATAGCTCAATTAGAAGTTTAATTCGACATAATTAGTTAATAAGGAAATCTTTGAAGGAAACCAGTGTGAGAAGATAAACAAGATAAAATCACAAGACATCCACAATAAAAAACGTGATCAGTGAAAGAAATTGATCCTAATGATGAGGTGGTAAAATACAGAAAGGAATGAAAATATTATCAAGGCGTTGCCACTAGTCGATGACGAAGAGGATGATGATGGTGATGATAAGGATAAATTTTGAGTTTAAATAAACACACGTGTGTAATAAGCTGTGTTTCGCCATCAGCAGCTTCATTATCGCCTTTACATGTCAGTATGATGGCCATATTGGCTAATTTTTCGGGTAGTACCTATTAGCATTTGAAGTGGTTATAGGACAACTGAAAAGCATGTAATGATTGCAAGATCTCTACCTTTTTATTTATTATTTTGTTCTTTAATGGCCGGCCGGAGTGGCCGAGCGGTTCTAGGCGCTACAGTCTGGAACTGCGCGACCGCTACGGTCGCAGGCTCGAATCCTGCCTCGAGCATGGATGTGTGTGATGTCCTTAGGTTAATTAGGTTTAAGTAGTTCTAAGTTCTAGAGGACTGATGACCTCAGATGTTAAGTCCCATAGTGCTCAGAGCCATTTAAACAATTTTTTTGTTCTTTATTGTCCAATTTCTGGAAAATAAATTTAGTTTTAAATTATGTAGCAATGTGATATTACGTTTTTAGTTTAGCGTGGATTGTCTTCTTGACTGGGTGGCCTAGATGTGTAGAATATTGATTTTTCGAAAGCAAGTTTAATTAACGCAGCGTAATTACTTATCCCCGCAGTGTAGGAATGGGGATGTACTTTGATGGCTCCTGAGTATTGATACATAGTCAAAGTTGCTAATACGTTATCGTCAGACTGCCAGAAGTAAATAATACAGACACATAGTCTGTGTCGCCTGCGTCCGAACAACGTGAGTACTTCATTTTAATTTGCTATTTTCTATATACAGAATTGTCTTTTTCTACATGGCACTCTTGTGCTATGAATATTACATCCCCATTCTAACGTATGTTATGTTAGCGAAACAAAGGAGTCTTATAAGAGCCCACTTTTGTGTCGTCTAGCTTTGAAAAAAACCTTTTGGTCATATTAGAGATTACGGCTTAGACAGATGAGTCTTACGCTTATAGCCGATGAGTCTTACGCTTGTAGCCTCTTACTCTCTTTACGGATAGCGGTAAATAACCATGAACCAAGTTTTCGGTTGATCTATTACTGCGTCCACTGTCAAAGTACCTATTTATGGAATTAGGAATCATTATTGAGTATTGAGTGTACACTTTCAATTAGGACTGTACAATGTACAGAAAAATTTTACTGCAATGTCCTACGATTTTATTTATTTATTTATTTATTATTATTATTATTGCCCCTGTCACCTCTGGTTGTCTTCAGGCAATGGCACAAACCTCCGACAGGTGTTCTAACTAATCTTCGGGTTGATGACAGCTTGCACTTTTGCTTCACAATCAACTCTTTAACTTTATGCTGAACAACAGAACTAAACCTTCGCAATGCAAACTTACACTGATAAGCCAAAATATTATGACCACCTGCTTAATAGCTTGTTTGCCCCTCTTTGAAACGAAATACATCACTGATTCTGCGTATCAGGGATCCGACAGTTTGTTGGTAAGTTTGTGGAGTTATGTGGCATTAGATGTTTACTAACTAGTCTTGTAATTCGAGTAAATAACAAGCCGTTGATATGCGTACTCGTTGATGGTTCAAATGGTTCAAATGGCTCTGAGCACTATGGGACTTAACTTCTAAGGTCATCAGTCCCCTAGAACTTAGAACTACTTAAACCTAATTAACCTAAGGACATCACACACATCCATGCCCGAGGCAGGATTCGAACCTGCGACCGTATCGGTCGGCCGGTTCCAGACACTAGCGCCTAGAACCGCTCGGCCACCCAGCCGGCGTACTCGTTGATGGCACCCGATAACGACCTAGATGGGTTCCGTAGGTTTTACATCAGGTGAATTTGGTAGCCGAGGCATCAACGTGAGTTCACTATAATGCTCCTCAGACCACTGCAGTACGGTTCTGGCTCCGAGAAGGGACAATTATACACTCCTGGAAATGGAAAAAAAAACACATTGACACCGGTGTGTCACACCCACCATACTTGCTCCGGACACTGCGAGAGGGCTGTACAAGCAATGATCACACGCACGGCACAGCGGACACACCAGGAACCGCGGTGTTGGCCGTCGAATGGCGCTAGCTGCGCAGCATTTGTGCACCGCCGCCGTTAGTGTCAGCCAGTTTGCCGTGGCATACGGAGCTCCATCGCAGTCGTTAACACTGGTAGCATGCCGCGACAGCGTGGACGTGAACCGTATGTGCAGTTGACGGACTTTGAGCGAGGGCGTATAGTGGGCATGCGGGAGGCCGGGTGGACGTACCGCCGAATTGCTCAACACGTGGGGCGTGAGGTCTCCACAGTACATCGATGTTGTCGCCAGTGGTCGGCGGAAGGTGCACGTGCCCGTCGACCTGGGACCGAACCGCAGCGACGCACGGATGCACGCCAAGACCGTAGGATCCTACGCAGTGCCGTAGGGGACCGCACCGCCACTTCCCAGCAAATTAGGGACACTGTTGCTCCTGGGGTATCGGCGAGGACCATTCGCAACCGTCTCCATGAAGCTGGGCTACGGTCCCGCACACCGTTAGGCCGTCTTCCGCTCACGCCCCAACATCGTGCAGCCCGCCTCCAGTGGTGTCGCGACAGGCGTGAATGGAGGGACGAACGGAGACGTGTCGTCTTCAGCGATGAGAGTCGCTTCTGCCTTGGTGCCAATGATGGTCGTATGCGTGTTTGGCGCCGTGCAGGTGAGCGCCACAATCAGGACTGCATACGACCGAGGCACACAGGGCCAACACCCGGCATCATGGTGTGGGGAGCGATCTCCTACACTGGTCGTACACCACTGGTGATCGTCGAGGGGACACTGAATAGTGCACGGTACATCCAAACCGTCATCGAACCCATCGTTCTACCATTCCTAGACCGGCAAGGGAACTTGCTGTTCCAACAGGACAATGCACGTCCGCATGTATCCCGTGCCACCTAACGTGCTCTAGAAGGTGTAAGTCAACTACCCTGGCCAGCAAGATCTCCGGATCTGTCCCCCATTGAGCATGTTTGGGACTGGATGAAGCGTCGTCTCACGCGGTCTGCACGTCCAGCACGAACGCTGGTCCAACTGAGGCGCCAGGTGGAAATGGCATGGCAAGCCGTTGCACAGGACTACATCCAGCATCTCTACGATCGTCTCCATGGGAGAATAGCAGCCTGCATTGCTGCGAAAGGTGGATATACACTGTACTAGTGCCGACATTGTGCATGCTCTGTTGCCTGTGTCTATGTGCCTGTGGTTCTGTCAGTGTGATCATGTGATGTATCTGACCCCAGGAATGTGTCAATAAAGTTTCCCCTTCCTGGGACAATGAATTCACGGTGTTCTTATTTCAATTTCCAGGAGTGTATACTGAAAGATGACGTCACCGTATGGGAAAACGTCAAGTATGAAGGGATGCAGGTGGATCGCAGCTGTCACGATGTCTTCGATTACTATCACAGGTCCCATGCAAGCGCAGGAGAATGTCTCCCACAGCAAGATACTGCTCTCACGAGCCTGCGACCGTGGGGTATTGCACGTTTCGAGCCGCCGTTCACCTCCATGACGGCGCTCGTGGAGACGACCAGCGACCTAGTGTAGCAAAAATGTGCTTAACCCGAAGAGCCGACACGTTTCCATTGATCGACGGTCGAATCCCGATAGCCCTTGCCCACTGTAATCGCTAACTGACGATGTCGTTGGGTCAACATGTGAAAAAGCATGGTCTGCTGCAGGGCTCCATGTTAACAATGTATGATGAACGGTGTATTCAGAAACATTGTGCGTGCACCAGCAGTGTGCTCTTTCGACAGAGACGCTGCAAATCACCGTCTGTCCTACTTTACAGCCTGCGACTCTTGCGTTCTGTCGTGGATGTCCAACCATTTATCGCCTAATGATAGTTTCACTGTCCTACGACTTTCAGCAGATGTTCACGACAGTAGCACGTGAACATTCGACCGGCTTCGCCATTTTAGAGGTACCACGTTTAGAGGCTCTGCGTAATAGTAATCTTCCCTTTGTCAGAGTCGCATATCTCAAAGGATTTCCCCATTTGCAACCGATATCTTGTCTAAGGTGATCCCCCGTAAGGGTCTGCTCCGGTTATACACTTTTGTTACCTCGTCATGTGTTGGCAACGCCACCAGGCGACAACCAGCGTTGTTGTGGGCAGTGATCATAATGTTTTGCATTATCAGTGTATTGCGGAACCCCAATGCTAAGGCTTGCGCTTGTGACTGTGACCTGTTGTTTACAGGGCCGTCCGAGAATATTTTTCCACACAACCGGCTTATTATTTGGCGCTCTCCGCCCCTACCATTTCTCTCGAACACTTCCACCCTGTAAGTTTTCGCTACTAAATGTGATACTCACTGTATACAAATTTTGCACCTCATCGCCTGTGGCACTCCTCTCAACTTCACGCGCCAAGTGTCCGCTAATTGTTACACCCTATGTGATCAAAACTATCCGGACACCCCCAGAAACATATGTTTCTCATATTAGGTGCTTTGTGCTGCCACTTACTGCCAGGTACTCCATATCAGTGACCTCAGTAGTCATTAGACAACATGAAAGACCAGAACTCACGGACTCTGAACGTGGTCAGGTGACCGGGTGTCACTTGTGTCATACGTCTGTACGCGAGATTTCCACTCTCCTAAACATCATAGGTCCATTGTTTCCGATGTGATAGTCAAGTGGAAACGTGAAGGGACACGTAAAGCACAAAAGCCTACAGGCCGACCTCGTCTCTTGACTGACAGAGACCGCCGACAGTTGAAGAGGGTCGTAATGTGTAATAGGCATACGTCTATCCAGACCATCACGTCGTAATTCCAAAGTGCTTCAGGACCCACTGCAATTACTATGACAGTTGGGCGGGAAGTGATAAAACTTAGATTTCTTGGTTGAGCAGTTGCTAATAAACCACACATCACACCAGAAAATGCCAAATGACGCCTCCCTTGCTGTAAGGAGCGTAAACATTGGACGATTGAACAGTGGAAAAACGTTGTGTGGAATGACGAATCACGGTACACAATGTGGCGATCCGATATCAGGGTATCGGTATGGCGAATGCCTGGTGAACATCATGCCCTGATTATTTATAAATTCAGTGACTCGATAATGCAAAGGCGCCGTATGCCTCAAGAGAACTCTCAAGAAAGCAGCAGAAGTCAAATCAAAACCAGAATTACCGACAGGAAGAATACATCCTGAGAACCGAATTTGTGAAACAATATCTTACTGTAGCAAGAAGATACTTTTTGCCATAAATGGTACAAACAGATTAATGTCCTTCTTCTCATTTCCATAGGCTTTAAGAATTTCTTCTTTCACGTAAGCTGCCTTATTCTTGAGCAAGCTAGTCCATTATTTCACCACGGCTATGCAATTCAAGTCTCGTGGGGCATTATCAAGTGGGATATATGTCGACTACACGCTTAAGTTTTCTAACAAGCCATAAGATCTTGTGCACTGGTGACCCCAATACTGAACTGGAGTAAGCGGGTAAATTCATTACACAAGCAAACGGAGTCATAACTAGACGATACCATACATGAACTTTCCCAGTAGGTTGTCCAAGTAGAAATTGTTTTATAACATGTGCTTCTACTCACGTCTCCACGAGTATGTTGACATAATGTTTCGCAACCGTACTCGCTGGGGGACAAATGTCATTTGAAGTGGCGACAGTACAGAGAACTCTGTTTGGAATGAAAGAGCTATTTAGTGGGAATTCCACCTTCTTCTTCCTACTTGTCATCAGCTCATGAATTAGGTCATCCGGCAAGTTTAGTTTTAATAGTTTTCCCCTTTTTAAGAGATCACACATTACGCCTCCGCGAGAGTATGTGCCTATTTTTCTTATGCGGTTTCCAATCGTTCTCGTCACATTTTTAATCCATTTATCTTCATATTCAGCACTCCTTTTTTAAGCAGGGAACGAATACGTAATATTTTTATAACTTTTATTATGGCTATCGTTCTCTTGATAGACACCCGAACAAGAGAAAATGAAGACCTACGTTTCCACAAATAATGTAAAAAACAATATAAATTCATAAAATGACAGAAATTGCTAATATTCAGCTAGTTAAGCCAATCACATGCTAGCGTACTTCATCTCTTCCACTTAGAAAATTATTTTATTGAAATACCCAAGTAACAGTAATGGCAGTCACTTTTATTTTTCCACGCACAACACGTTTCAGCGGATCATATTTCCCTCATCAAGAAGATTTCTTTAAATTAATGAGATATATACGGTTTGCACACTGTTTTTGAGGGCAGCTTGTGGCACAGTCTTTTAGTGGACACGGACTGATTTCTCGAATCAGATTTACATTATGAAGATTGTGTAGTAGGAGGTTTTCTGATGGAGGTATAATCCTCCAAACCATCAACAAAAGTGACTAGTTGAATTATTTGCGTATAACAGCCACCGTTAGGTCTAACCAAAAACGTAATTAACGAACTTGCAGCATGCTGCAGGTGAAAAATGGATACGCAGCTTCTTTTATAAATGAAATAAATGGTTACATCTGTGCCATAAGTTACACGTAACTAACGATGAGGTACTGAATAGAATTGGGGAGAAGAGAAATTTGTGGCACAACTTGGTTAGAAGAAGGGATCGGTTGGTAGGACATGTTCTGAGGCATCAAGGGATCGCCAAGTTAGTATTTGAGGGCAGCGTGGAGGGTAAAAATTGTAGAGGGAGACCAAGAGATCAATTCTTTAAGAAGGATGTAGGGTGCCGTAGTTACTTGGAAATGATGAAGCTTGCACAGGATAGAGTAGCATGGAGAGCTGCATGGAAGAAGTCTCTGGACTGAAGACCACAACAACAACAAGAAGTTGCAATGAGAAGTATCTTTTTACTATTTCTTGATGTTGAGTCCATTTTCAAACCACACGTATCGTAAGTGTGACATAACAGGCGATAGCCTACGTGCCAAAACTGCCCCGGAAGAGATAATCAAAGCGTCACTATGGCCGCTTTGATCATCACTTCAGGGGCAGTTTTTGCACTTAGGCAATCGCCTGTATTGTATCACGTAGGATGCGCCGCTTTGATCATCACTTCAGGGGCATACTGTAACACTTAGGATACGATACGTGTGGTTTGTAAAAAATAAAAAAAAGATTTTTCTCAGTGTAGCTTTTAATGGAGCTACAATCATTTATTTCAACTAAAATGTAGTATTTACAGCAAACTACTCTATTTACCCCATCAGGTAGGGTGTAGTCCCAATTTATAGCTAACATCCGTAACACCTGGAGGAAAAGACCTCCCTATCGTTTAGTCACACGCCGTTAAAGTTCTTCACATGCAAGGGAATTTATTTCCCGCCCAGTGCTGGGGATACTGTTCTCACGGCAGTAGCTGTTGCTAACGTAACGCGCTTTACTGCTGCCCTCCGCCGGATCGACGAGGTGACGGAAAAACTTGCGAAGAAGCAACAGGAATGGCCGCGAGGAGTACAGATGAAAGCGAGTCAGATTTAAACGGGACAGTGAGCGATGAAACTGCAGCGATGCGCGCGCCCTACCTGTTCTGCTAAAAGGTTCCCGCCGAATGGTTTAACCGTTCCGGCGTCACGCCATTAGGCAGACAAATTAGGACGACATTGAGGGAGCGCCCTGACCGATATGTCAAATCAGCGACCCGACTGCAGTGCAGCACTGGGGTCGCCGACAAATTACACTTGCTGCAGGAAAGTTGATCCCATTCTGCAGACGGGCCGTAAAAAGCGAGATAAACACCCGGCGCTTTATTAAAGTCGTGCCGGGGACATTACGACAGGCGTCGGGAACACTCAATGAAAGGCAGCCGCGTGCAAATGGCGGCAGCCGAGCCATTGTCATTGAAATGCCAGCAGCGGAACACGTTCTGGGCGGCGGGCACCGCACCGAGGCACCGACGGAGTGGAGGAAACGGCCGCACCGCGGCAAGACGCCTTGTTGCTGCAGGTCCGAGTCTCACTTCTGGGAACAGGGGTGCTCCAAAGTGTCACTGCTACACATCGCTCACCAGCGAAGGTAGCATTTCGACATCCCGTCGACGTAGGAGTATATCCAGAGTTTAGTTCTGGAGCGGTTGGGGTCGGGGAGAAGAGACAGTTCGTTACTGTCGTCTCCTCCCCTCTCCTCCCCTGCTTTCCCCATCCAAACAGAGCCTCGTCAAGGGAAAGTATTCCGTATTTTGAGAAGTAGTAGTACAAATGAAAACAAGAAAAAAATTGTCAGTAAACATGGGCTCTAAAAGACATACCTTAATACATTACTGGACATTAAAATTGCTACACCAAGAAGAAATGCAGATGATAAACGCGTATTCATTGGATAAATATATTATACTAGAACTGACATGTGATTACATTTTCACGCAATTTGGGTGCATAGATCCTGAGAAATCAGTACCCAGAACAACCACCTCTGGCCGTAATAACGGCCTTGATGCGCCTGTGCATTGAGTCAAACAGAACTTGGATGGTGTGTATAGGTACAGCTGCCCATGCAGCTTCAGCACGATACCACAGTTCATCAAGAGTAGTGACTGGCGTATTGTAACAAGCCAGTTGCTCGGCCACCATTGACCAGACGTTTTCAATTGGTGAGAGATCTGGAGAATGTGCTGGCCAGGGCAGCAGTCGAACATTTTCTGTATCCAGAAAGGCCCATACAGGACCTGCAACATGCGGTCGTGCATTATCCTGCTGAAATGTAGGGTTTCACAGTGATCGAATGAAGGGTAGAGCCACGGGTCGTAACCCATATGAAATGTAACGTCCACTGTTCAAAGTGCCGTCAATGCGAACAAGAGGTGACTGAGACGTGTAACCAATGACACCCCATACCATCACGCTGGGTGATACGCCAGTATGGCGATGACGAATACACGCTTCCAATGTGCGTTAACCGCGATGTCGCACAAACACAGGTGCGACCATCATGATGCTGTAAACAGAACCTGGATTCATCCAAAAAAATGACGTTTTGCCATTCGTGCACCCAGGTTCGTCGTTGAGTACACCATCGTAGGCGCTCCTGTCTGTGATGCAGCGTCAAGGATAACTGCAACAATGGTCTCCGATCTGATAGTCCATGCTGCTGCAAACGTCGTCGAACTGTTCGTGTAGATGGTTGTTGACTTACAAACGTCCCCATCTGTTGACTCAGGGATCGAGACGTGGCTGCATGATCCGTTACAGCCATGCGGATAAGATGCCTGTTATCTCGACTGCTAGTGATACGAGGCCGATGGGATCCAGCACGGCGTTCCGTATTACCCTCCTGAACCCAGCGATTCCATATTCTGCTAACAGTCATTGGATCTCGGCCAACACGAGCAGCAATGTCGCGATACAATAAACCGCTATCGCGATAGGCTATAATCCGACATTTATCGAAGTCGGAAACGTGATGGTACGCATTTCTCCTCCTTACGCGAAGCATCACAACAACGTTTCACCAGGCAACATCGGTCAACTCCTATTTGTGTATGAGAAATCGATTGGAAACTTTCTTCATGTCAGCACTTGTAGGTGTCACCACCAGCGCCAACCTTGTGTGAATGCTCGGAAAAGCTAATCATTTGCATATTACAGCGTCTTCTTCCTGTCGGTTAAATTTCGCGTCTGTAGCACGTCATCTTCGTAGTGTAGCAATTTTAATGGCCAGTAGTGTAGCTACGAGGTGAATGAGAAAATTTATTTATTTATTTACTTACTCATAAATAAGTAACGAGTCTGATTTTTTGTCTACTAAAGTTTTTATTTTTTCAACCAACAGTACTGTCCCCTTCTCATTAGCAGCCATACAACGGCGGAATCGTGCCTAAGTCTTGCTAACAGCGCTGAAAGGTTTCATCTGGTAGCGCCTTTGACATCTCAGTCACATTCTTTTGAATGTTCTCCAGAGTCCCAAAATAATGTCTTTTTAAGACATTTTTCAATTTCTGGAAAATAAAAAAGTTACAAGGACTCATATCAGGTGAATAGGGTGTCTGTGGAACAACAGGATTGCCGTTTCAGTTAAAAAATTCCATGGTGGAAGTGGCTGTGTGCATGGAGCGTTGCATGAGACAGCATCCGCTTGTCAGTAATTTCTGGTCTCACTCGATTCGCCCTTGTCAGCCTTCCACTCATCTGTACTGTTAAACGTCGGTCTGATCTCACAAGGGCGCGCACGCATTCGACGTTTCCCTGGTTTCTGAAGTTGAAGGTCTCCCTGAGCGAGGTTCATACGAAGTGCGACAATAAAGTAGTGAGACATTTTCTCTGCAAGATGTGGCAACCCTACAGGCTTGCGTAGGCACAACATCTTTGACCTTGGTCTATAAGCTGCTTCTAGTCCAAGCGGCACATCGATGGAACTGCTCAGTCGTGAGTTGTGCTGTAATGAGTTAACACGTGTTTGTGTCTCTCGTCACGGAAATGTGCCAGTCGATCTGTTAGAGCAAACGGAAATCAATCCAGAACTATTGAGCAGTGTTATCACTGGTGATGAAACTTTATTTTTTTCAGTAAGATCCAGAGACAAAACGCCAAAGTTCGCAATGGTGCTCAAAGGCATTACCCAGACCAAAAAAAGCTCGCATGTCCAAGTCAAAAGTGAAATGCATGCTGTGTGCTTCTTTGATTCCAAGGGAACTGTTCATAAAGAGTGGGTGCCTCCTGGACAAACAGTTAATCAATATTACTACAAAGAAATTTTAGAAAGACTTCGTGATAGAGTTCTTCGTATTCGTGACAACATTGCTTATAATTGGATTCTGCATCACAATAATGTGCCATCCCATACTGCTCTGTCAGTACAGCAATTTTTAACCTCAAACAAATTTCAGTACTACCAAAGCCACCTTATTCACCAGATATCGCTCCGTGCGACTTTTTTCTATTTCCAAGAGTCAAAACGGCGGTCAAGGGACACCATTTTCAAACAACACAAGATGTCCAAAAAGCTGTGACGAGGGTCTTGGAGGATATTACAGAAGATGAGTTCCAGAAATGTTACCATCAATGGCAGAAGCGCTGGAAAAACTGTGTGCAATCAGAAGGGAACCACTTTGAAGGAGACAACACTAAACTTGACTAAAACGGTAATCAACATTTTCTTTCACATCAGTCTCATTACTTTATTGGCTCACCTCGTATTCAACGTGTTCCCGACCATCCAAAAACGATCTTTGCCAGCGAAAAACTTGTGCTCTTGAAACGAAATGTTCCCCACAGACTTGTTTCAACTTTTCAAGTATCATTCTTGCGGATTCCTCAAGTTTAACAAGAAGCCTGATAGCATAACATTGCTCTAAATGTCGCGGTTCAATTTCCGTGACACACAACAAAAATACAACTTCACTGACGGCGCTCTCAAAAATCAAGTGATGGCTACATGGAACTGAAATCGGACTTAGCATCCGAAAGCGATGAACACACTGGCCTACACAGAAACTCGATAGCATAACGATGCTCTATATTTCACTATTCCATTTTCGTAACACACGAGAAAAACACAACTTCACTGATGGCGCTCTCAAAAATCACGTGATGGCTGCGTTGAGCTGAAATCTGACTGAGCAGATGGAAGGGATGAACATACGGTCTACATAAGTGCACCAACACAGAGGTGCCAGATAGCTTGCAGTGTTGTCAGTCTCATTACTTTTCTCACAGATCTCGTATGAATGTATGGTCAAGTTGGTGAAATTCTTTTACATTGCAGTATTATCTTTGTGTGACTTCTGTAGTTGTGTACTCACCTGATGATGGCCGGACGTCTCTGGGCCGAAATATCGTGGCAGAATGTCGACGGGATCCGGCTGCATACCCGGAAATTATTAGAAGATTATCTTTGTGCTTCGCAGGGCAATGACATTTTTCAGCTTACAGGATATGAGCTCTATGACTGCTTCCATTTGGCAGACCATAACAGAAGATTATGTCAGCCACTTCCCATATGGAATAATAGGCTTCCATTATGCTGGTAATTGAAAAGAGAAAACTATATCGTAAAAGCATTTCACAAACTTATCAAAACAAAAACTAATGTAGAGCTGCATTTAATCAGAACTGTGAATACGGTCTACAGCAACAACACTAACAGATGCTTACTGCATGATGCATCCTTCGACAATAACAATGGAATATGTCTTCATTTGTTGTCTGCGTTCTGTAGGTCGTTCATAATACCAAAGAGGTTGAAGCAGAACAGATGTGTTTCACGGTAGCGAAGATGAACATGTACTTATAGTTCTCAAGCTATGCGTTTTATAGTTCATGTTTACGGGACTTTTTTCTTGTTTTGGTCGACGCTATCACCACTCAAAAACCGGAAAATTTTCTTTTACGCTTCTGTTATCACTGACATCCTCATTTTTTATGAGACACAGATGCCTGTAATTCTAATAATAATAACAATAAAATACATGTTCTGGTGTAATAATGAGATTGATAGAAAATGCAAAATGGTTAAGCAGGGGTGGGTAGGGAAAAATGTAAGGATTTAGAAGCATGTATAACTACGGCAAAGATAGAAACCGCCTACAGGAAAATTAAAGAGGCCTTGGGGGAAAAGAGAAGCAGCTGTATGAATATTAAGAGCTCAGATGGAAAACTAGTCCTTAGCAAAGAAGGTAAATCTGAAAGGCGAAAGGAGTATATAGTGGGACCATACAAGTAAGATGAACTGAAAGAGGATGTAGATGGAGATCGGAGATGTGATACTGAGAGAAGAATTTGATAAGGCGGTGAACGACCTTAGTCGAAGCATGGCCCCGGGAGTAGACGACATTCCGCCAGCACTACTGATAGCTTTGGGAGAGCCAGTCATCATAAAACTATTCTATCTAGCGTGCAAGATGAGCAGGTGAAACACCCTCAGATTTCAGGAAGAAAATTATAATTCCAACTCCAAAGAAAGCAGGCGCTGACAGATGTGAATGTCCGCAGCTCGTGGTCGTGCGGTAGCGTTCTCGCTTCCCGCGCCCGGGTGCCCGGGTTCGATTCCCGGCGGCGTCAGGGATTTTCTCTGCCTCGTGATGACTGGGTGTTGTATGATGTCCTTAGGTTGTTTAGGTTTAAGTAGTTCTAAGTTCTAGGGGACTGATGACCATAGATGTTAAGTCCCATAGTGCTCAGAACCATTTGAACAGATGTGAATATTACCGAATTGTGACTTTAATAAATCATGGTTGCAAAATATTAACACGAATTTTGTACCGAAGAATGGAACAGCTGGCAGAAGTCAACCTCAGGAAAGATCAGTTTGTATACCGGAGAAATGTAGTAACACGCGATGCAACACTTACCCTATGAATTCTCTTAGAAGATAGGTTGAGAAAAGGGATATCTACGTTTATAACACTTTTAGACTTAGAGAAAGCTTCTGACAATGTCGACTGGACTACTCTCTCTGAAATTCTGACCGTAGTAGGGGTAAAATACAGGGAACGAAAGGCTATACACAACTTGTACAGAAACCAAACGGCTGTAATAGTAGTCGAGGGGTACAAAAGGGAAGCAGTGGCTGAGAAGGGTGTGACACAGGGTTGTAGTCTGTCTCCGATATTATTAAATATGTACACTGAGCAAGCAATAAAAGAAACCAAAGAAAAATTTGAAGTAGAAATAAAGGTTCAGAGAGAAGATCTAAAAACTTTGAGATTTGCCGAAGACATTATAATTCTCTCAAGGGCAAGGATTCGGAAGGGCAGTTTAGCCGAATGGACAGTGTCTGAAAAGAAGAATATAAGATCATCATCAACAAAATTAAAACATGTCAAATGTAGCTGAATTAACTCAGGTGATGCCGATGGAATTAGTAAACGAGACATTTAAAGAACTAGATGAGTTTTGTTATCTGAGCAGCAAAATAAGTGATGAAAGACAAAGTACAGAGGACATAAATATAGAGCGACAATAGAAAGAAAAGAGTTTGTGAAGAAGAGAAATTTATTGACATCAAATATAGAGTTATGTGACAGGAAGTCTTTTCTGAGAGTATTTGTATGGCGTGTAGCGATGTATGGAAGCGAAACATGGACGATAAATAGTTTGGACAAGAACAGAATATAAGATATTGAAATGTAGTACTACAGATGAATGCTGAAAATTAGATGGGTTGATCACGTAAGTGGAGGTACTGAACAGAACTGGGGAGAAGAGAAATTTGTGGCGCAAGCTGACTAGAAGAAAGGATCGGTTGGTCGGATACACCCCGAGGCGTCAAGGGATCATCAGTTCAGTATTGGAGGGAAGTGTGGCTGGTAAAAATCTTAGAGAGAGAACGGGAGAGAAATGCAGTAAGCAGATTCCGGAGGATGTACGTTGCAGTAGTTATTCGGAGATGAAGAGGCTTGCTCAGGGTAGAGTATCATGGATAACTGCATCAGACCGCTCTTCGGACTGAAGATCGTAACAACAACAATTACAATATATTTAGATCAGTATTTAGTCCATGTCTTTAAGATAACTTCCACGAAATTTCAATTCAGAGAAGTATATACTGTGATTTGAAAAGCAAAACGTTGCAAGTTACGTGTGTCATGCAATTGATTTAAAAACTATAATGACGACAAATAGTGGGGAATGGTCTTCCTTTCATTCGTTGCAGCCGTCATCCAGGAAAGTCAGTCATTGCTATTTTTTTCATTAGTGGAAGGTCTTTCTCTTCGTGTCTTATCTTATGCAACGTGTTGCGGTTTGCCTTGTTTGCTTGTGGACTCTCGAACCGTGTCGGATTTGTTGTCGGCAGCAGATACCGTCAGCCAGTTAACGGACTGATAAATTGGGATTCCGATACATTTAAAAATAATATCACTTCGCCCTAACACTTCGCCTTCTAGATAGAAAATCAGCTTTTTTCGACAACGGCAGCTGTTACTGTACTACACGCTCTCTCCTAAAACCCTCTCGGCAAGGTGAATGATGGGAGTAGCTCCAACGATAGAGATCGAATAACGTTGACTGATTTCCAGTTGATAACAACTTCAGCTGGGAGGCAACTAATGTGTCAATAAAGAAGGCGGATCGATGTGTACGAGCTGTGGTGTAGCAGTGAGGCACCACTCCCAGGTAACTCCTGCCGAAGATAGCAGGAAAATGTTTCTACGTATCGGGCCTGTGACCCAAAAGTTTCTTAGAAACCGAATAATTGATCATTTCCGTCCGTTGCATGTGTACTCACTTTAGCAGTAGCTAAGTGGTTTAGCGCATGTATTCTTATTACAATTTACTTCCTTCCGTGTTGGTGTGAATTGCACTTCCTACAATGTGTTTTACTCTTCGGCAAGGCAATGAAAGCTTTCGCGAAATGTGCATATTGTTATTTTAAATAAAATAAACTTTTGTGTACATGGAAAAAAAGGTGATAAGCACACATGCCAATGAACTATATGGACTCATGGTTTTTCCTCGGTAATTTCTGTGTTAATCCTCGGCAAATATAGCGTCCGTTTTTAGGAAATTTGAAAACGAAAAAGCGACGACAGCTGCTACGTGGTTACCGACGTTGTCTCCCCACTTTCGGTTTTGAGATTAATTTATTTTGTATTGTAATAATTTTTAGAAAACAAATTTATTTTACAAGATCGTTATGTTAACACAATTACTGGATTACTAGTTTCGGTAATATGTATTGCCGTCCTCAGATACATAAAACCGAACATCATACTAAGCTTACACAACTCTGTCACAAGAGTGTTATACAATGTGCATAAAATAGTCGAGGCATTAATTTATTTTGTTTCTGTCGTGGTAAGCGTCCACAACGTGTCAGGTAGTTATCATCGTACAAGTATATAAAACCATTTCCCTGTACGCTGATATTTCATGCCCAACACGGGATGGAAAGCAAACTTATCTTTTGTAAAGACACTTACTGTACCTTGGCGGTTAAATTTGACACGTACCATCGCGTGAAATATTGGGGCTGAAAACTATAGGTGTACAAGGCTTTAAATATTCATATAAGAAAACTATTTCCTGAAGCCTGAATGTAATCCTTGCTGACGTAAGTTGACTGTGAATAGACGGAGCCCTTCCATCACTGGGCCGCCACACCATTTAACAACACCTATCACGGAGACTACACTGACATAAAATGAACGTATTACATCATGAACATCTTGACCGAGCACTACAAAACGTCAGGTAAGTATTTTCATGTCTGTGGGATACGGTGATAAAATTTAGTGTTTGAGCATGTTTATTTTCTGTATGTCAGTACAGAAGGGAGCCATTCCATAAGTTTAAGAATGGAGTTAGTATATGGTGACTCTTGTCTAACATTACCGCAGCTCTTCAGGTCTCCAAATGATTTAGCATGTGTAGATGTGCACGTGCAACTTATCGCAGTCTTTCAGACTCTGAAGAGAGGTCGAATCATTGGAATGGCGCCTCATCTCTTACCGACGTTAATGATGAGCATGAATTCTGAATGGAATGAAAGCTTTATCATTTAATGCTCGTTGTTTGCTGAACAAGTCACAAACTTTAATAAATATCGGAATTGTGCTTCATGGTGTAACACTTTCCAGACCATAGTGTATTATGTTGCGGGCCTGAAATGTAAAATATAATTTTCTTACTTTCGAACACTGTAAGATTTCCAACAGCAGCGGCAAGACATCACTTAATATCGGTCAGTATCATTCTGTCTATATCGATTCAACGAAATTCTATTGATTCTGTGACAGTATTTTTTAATTATTTCAATTTGTTGGCTTTGGGGTCGTGTCCATTCAACCATCTCAGTAAAGGAAATACTCTATGGCAGTGTACTGGAGGCGATTTTCCTGTCAAAACCACCATACGAACGTAATGACAACACAAAACCCTTTCTCTAATGGTAAAAAAATTTCCAATCCGGCTAGGAATCGAACCCGTGTCCCTTTGGGTAGCAATTTGCCGCGCTGAGGATAATCTTACTGTACATGAATAGCAGTTCTCAGCCAGAAGGCTGCTTTGTTGCACCTCGCCACGCTAACTTATCCTGTGTAAGTTTCTTCATCTGTACATAACTACAGCAACGTAAGGCCATTTGAACATTCTTACTGTATTCAAGAACTGGTCTCTCTCTAGTTTCCATTACTAAACTACATATTCCTTGATGTCTCAGACTGTGTCCTATGAATCTATTCCTAGTTGTGCCTTAAAGCTTCGTTCTCAACCGTTCGATTCAGTGCCACTTCATTACTTACCCTATTTACCGACGTAATCTGTCAAATTCTACAATTAACATCACATTTCAAAACCTACTACTCTCGTTTTGTATGTACTGCTTGTCGGCCATTTTTCATTTACAAGTAGCGCTATACTCCTGATAAAACACTTAGACAAAAGACTTCCTATCAGTTAAATTTAAATTCCGTGTTAGCATAGCTAGTATCTTTTTCAACAAAGCTTTCCTTGCCATTGGCAGCCTGCACTTTCGGTGTTTACTTCCGTAATTATCAGATATTTTGCTAACCAGATACCAAAATCTTCTTTTTGTTTCATCATCTCGTTTCCTAATTTAATTCCCCTCAACATTATCTGATGTAGGTGCAACCACGTCTGAAGGATATCTGTCGATAAGGCAGACTAACCCGTGGTTTCCTGAAGAGGGGCAGCAGCCTTTTCAGAAGCAAGGGCAGCAGCCTTTTCAGAAGCAACAGTCTGGATATTTGACGGACCTGCCCTTGTAATAATAGGCAAAATAGTCTTGCTATGCTTTATTTATTTATTTAGCTCTATGAGATTACGGCCGTCAAGCACTCTCTTACATCGGACCAGATATGTTTGTACTGCGCCGCGATTGATGCAAGAGGAAACTATACCCTTTATGTTCCTATGTGTTTTGCAGCTCCGCAGCATGGTTTATTGATGACATACCATTGGATAGAATATTTCGAAGGCATTCGGATCTCTAAGCATGGACTACTCAAGAAGTTGACCTCACAAGAACGAGCAAGCATGGCGCTCCACGAATTGGAATATAGAATATTAGATACCTTAACAATGTTAGCAGATTAGATAAACTGAAGATAAAAAGGCATGTGTTAAAGGTAAATGCAGTGGGAATTACTGAAGCGCACTATCAGGAATAATATGATTTCTGGTTAGGTGAATGTAGGATTAGGAACATAAAGTCGATAGGTCTAATAATAAACAAAGTACACTGTCTTCTCTCCAACTGTTCTCTTTGCTCTGAACTCTCCTACGTATAGCTATGTTTAATCATGTTTCTTACTGTTACACTTTTATTGTTTTGACTTCATCTTTATATTTAAACATTAATTTTCGTATTTTTTCCTATACGTACACAATTATTTATATAAAATTAAATATTATTTCTAATTACTTAATCATTAGCAGCATTACTATTATTTTATTGTTGTTACTGCTAATAGCGCAGTGATAAAACAGGACGATTTTATCAGTTATTTCATGTAACTAGAAAGACACAAAGATGATACCGAAATTGTATAGCCTTTGCAGACGACTCAACCGCATTACCACAGGAAGAAAGACCTCTGCAATCAAACAGGTAAAAAAAATTTCAAAGAATGCGCTGAAAAAGCTGGTTTACAAACTTCCGTCCAGAAAACGCAGTTCATGTGTACAAAACTCAATATACAAACGTTGACCAAAAACTATGAGCAGGTCAAGAGAATCTTGTTCTTCACGTATCTAGGCGAGATCCTTGGAACCTACGTCGAGGGAGAAACAGCACGGAAAATCCGTTTGCCGAAGCCCAACATGGCCGACGACGAACCACATCTGCAAGAAGAAAATGTCTCTATACAAAAGCAATTATCAGGCAATGAGCCAATAGAGAAATGAAATTTGTTAGATCCTGCCAACTTATTGTTTTGCAAGACTACATCTTCTGACACAAATTGTCTCTGTTGTTAAAAAGTTCGGTAGTATTATCGTAAGCTGCATGAACATTATCTGGTACCGTTAAGCACTGTAGTGCTCCGATGCTTTTTGAATTGTCGTGTACAGTACAAATTGAAGTACTAGCCCCTTTTCCAAGATATGGTACCAAATTTGTTGCTTTATGTCAGGGTAACTTAATTTTGAAACTAATAGAGGTATTTTCACTTTGTACGTGAAACACATTTAACTAACAGTTAACGCATGTATATGTCTAATAAGGGAACCAAGCCTAATCTTCAACACCTATTCCACCCAAATATATCATATACACACAGAGCTCGCCCAGATATGAATTTGACAGTAGTGGGAGCTCCAGATGGCCAAGCATTTGGAAAAAAAAATAGCATCTCCTGCGTGAGTCTGGCGAAGCATGAGCTTTTTCTGTTAGGATAGTTGTCATCCAGTGGCCTGGCGTAATGGAAGGAGTACTCAACGACAATCCGAGGGTCGTAGGGTCGATTATCTACGCGGAAAACTGTTTATTTAAATTTTTACGTTCCTTATACTGCAAATAAATCGAAATAATACTCAGTGTAATGTATTTATTAACATTTTCCTAAAAAACTGAAAAGAAAGGCAAAAGAAAAGTTCGGACTATAAATAAATTTCCAGAAAGGGATTGTAAGGCGGACACGGAAACTCCACATATAAAATTAGATACTGTTACTGTTTAACAGAAGATGATTTACACTTGTTGCCGTGATATTCATCTTCAGAACCGAGGAAACAGTAACTGTCTCGGAATATTGCATTCGTTAGAAACACCACCTTTTTAAAATTACGTGGTTGTTTTGAAATTTATATACAAAAACTAAGTGGTTTACATTCAAAAGAGGTTTCTCTGATCGTACAGATTGGCGGGCAACCACGCATAACGCATAACTTCGCGAAATATTGGCGAAGGTAGCTGGTGGCTACGGTGGAGTGTATTTTGAAGACGGCTTGTCGGGAAGTCGTTTCATTTTCTCTCCTGATGTGCCAATTTTATCTGCACCGGGAATCTATTGTGCGCGTGCAGCTGCTGAAGACTGCTCAAAGATCAAAGTGAGACTAACGCCACAAGAAGACTCGTTCGCTTTAATTACAAAGCCTTCTTGGAAAGTTAGCGACAGAGCCCTCGTGGGCGCTATAAATACAGTTCTTTCTCGGAAATTTATAAGCAATCCCACGTTTTCCATTGCCTCTCCTTTTCTTGCTTCTCTGAAAATATTAATAAAGACAATATATTGAGCATTATTTCGGTTTTTTGAAGTCTATGTAACGTAAACATTGCAAATAAAAAAAATTAAAATCAGTTTCCGCATGGGGATCCGAACGCACGATCTTCGGGTGACACTTTTCTATTCCTCCCGATACGTCACCCGCAGCTACTCATGAATGCCTCTTGCCTCGTCTGCCCTGAGTCAAAAAGGTTATTTTTTCGAAACGTTTGGCCATCTGCAACTCCCACTTCTATCACTTTCATTTATGGCGAAGGATTCTGGGAGTGGTCATGGTGTGCAAGGCCAGATACGATGATAGCAGAATTTTCAGAACGGCCTTGATGTTATGAAACCGCTGATGCTGATGTCAACGAAATACAGCCAGCACAATTGCTTGAGAATCGGATGCGATGATATCATGACCTTGAAGATAAGAAAGTGCTGATGCTGATGTCAGCGAAATTCCTGCACGATCCTGCAGTGAACCACTACTGTGCCAGTCATTCTGACGTTCATTTCTCTTTAGATTTCTTCACATTTTTCATGTAGCCATTCACCTTGGCTTCCGTGCACTTCATTTTTATTTTATTTCTAAGTAACATATGTTGATGTATTCCCGTGTTCCCTGGAACATATTTGTACTTCCTTCTTCCGTCGATCAATTGAATTACACTCCTGGAAATTGAAATAAGAACACCGTGAATTCATTGTCCCAGGAAGGGGAAACTTTATTGACACATTCCTGGGGTCAGATACATCACATGATCACACTGACAGAACCACAGGCACATAGACACAGGCAACAGAGCATGCACAATGTCGGTACTAGTACAGTGTATATCCACCTTTCGCAGCAATGCAGGCTGCTATTCTCCCATGGAGACGATCGTAGAGATGCTGGATGTAGTCCTGTGGAACGGCTTGCCATGCCATTTCCACCTGGCGCCTCAGTTGGACCAGCGTTCGTGCTGGACGACAGACCGCGTGAGACGACGCTTCATCCAGTCCCAAACATGCTCAATGGGGGACAGATCTGGAGATCTTGCTGGCCAGGGTAGTTGACTTACACCTTCTAGAGCACGTTGGGTGGCACGGGATACATGCAGACGTGCATTGTCCTGTTGGAACAGCAAGTTCCCTTGCTGGTCTAGGAATGGTAGAACGATGGGTTCGATGACGGTTTGGATGTACCGTGCACTATTCAGTGTCCCCTCGACGATCACCAGTAGTGTACGGTCACTGTAGGAGATCGCTCCCCACACCATGATGCCGGGTGTTGGCCCTGTGTGCCTCGGTCGTATGCAGTCCTGATTGTGGCGTTCCCCTGCACGGCGCCAAACACGCATACGACCATCATTGGCACCAAGGCAGAAGTGACTCTCATCGCTGAAGACGACACGTCTCCATTCGTCGCTCCATTCACGCCTGTCGCGACACCACTGGAGGCGGGCTGCACGATGTTGGGGCGTGAGCGGAAGACGGCCTAACGGTGTGCGGGACCGTAGCCCAGCTTCATGGAGACGGTTGCGAATGGTCCTCGCCGATACCCCAGGAGCAACAGTGTCCCTAATTTGCTGGGAAGTGGCGGTGCGGTCCCCTACGGCACTGCGTAGGATCCTACGGTCTTGGCGTGCATCCGTGCGTCGCTGCGGTCCGGTCCCAGGTCGACGGGCACGTGCACCTTCCGCCGACCACTGGCGACAACATCGATGTACTGTGGAGACCTCACGCCCCACGTGTTGAGCAATTCGGCGGTACGTCCACCCGGCCTCCCGCATGCCCACTATACGCCCTCGCTCAAAGTCCGTCAACTGCACATACGGTTCACGTCCACGCTGTCGCGGCATGCTACCAGTGTTAAAGACTGCGATGGAGCTCCGTATGCCACGGCAAACTGGCTGACACTGACGGCGGCGGTGCACAAATGCTGCGCAGCTAGCGCCATTCGACGGCCAACACCGCGGTTCCTGGTGTGTCCGCTGTGCCGTGCGTGTGATCATTGCTTGTACAGCCCTCTCGCAGTGTCCGGAGCAAGTATGGTGGGTCTGACACACCGGTGTCAATGTGATCTTTTTTCCATTTCCAGGAGTGTATTTCTCCCGTTATCCAAGGTTTCTCCGAAGTTTCCTTCCTCGAATCTTTCTTGACATTCCAGCATCTGTAGTCGCTCTCGTTAGAAATGTCCACTTCTCTTCAACTCAATTGCCTACTGTGTTATTCCTTGTTGCATCATCCTCAGTACTTCTCCATCCCATTTCCTTCCACACTGATTCTTCAGTATGTGTCTCTTACACTTCAGTCACTTTCATCATTCCTTAGCTATAATTAACTGCTCCTGAGCACAACTTACAATCCACTATCTGACCTCGGAATCTCTGTCTGCCCATGACGTAAACCAGCTGTAATCTTCACTTGCCTCCCGGTCCTTTCCAAATACAACGCCTCCTCTTGTGATTCTCGAACAGAGTATTCGCTATTGCCATTTGAAATTTTTTCAGGACTCAGTCTTTTTCCTCTCTCAAACCTGCTTCTAGACCATATTTTCCGGTAACCACTTCTTCTGTTTCTTTCCCCACAACCTCATTCCAAAATCATTATTAAATTTTCATCTCCCTTTACATACCGAATTACCCGTTCAATATCCTAACATATTTTCTCTACCTCCTCATCTTCTGACCGAGCACTGAACTGTTCACAGTAACTTGCTCTCCACCCTATCTTCCTGTTCAAAAAAAAATACTGCTCCCTTTATACCATTGTCTTCTGCTGTTGATATTAACCCATATTCTTCAGATCAGAAATCGTTGTCTGCTTTCCATTTCGCCTCACTGAAACCAACTGCATCTAGATTCAGCCTTAGCATTTCCTTTTTTGGATTTTCTGCGTTTCCTACCATATTCAAATCTCTAACACAGTGCCCCTCGACTCGCAGAATGTTCTTCTTCGGTTCGTTATTGCACCTGATTCTCATAATCACCACCCAATTAGCAGTCCCCTCCAGGAGATTCGAACGGGGGATTAATCCCGAATCGTTTGCCAATGAAGAGACTGTGGTGTCACCGCCAGACACCACACTTGCTAGGTGGTAGCCTTTAAATCGGCCGCGGTCCGTTAGTATACGTCGGACCCGCATGTCGCCACTATCAGTGATTGCAGACCGAGCGCCGCCACACGGCAGGTCTAGAGACTTCCTAGCACTCGCCCCAGTTGTACAACCGACTTTGCTAGCAATGGTTCACTGACAAAATACGCTCTTATTTGCCGAGACGATAGTTAGCATAGCCTTCAGCTACGTCATTTGCTACGACCTAGCAAGGCGCCATTACCAGTTACTATTGATACTGAATCATGTACCGTCAAGAGCGACATTCACCATTAATGGATTAAAGTTAAGTATTCCACCAGCTACGTCCGTTTTTTCTAAATTCTAATTTCCTTGTCCTGTTCCAGACCTCACGCCAGCCTGCGTGAGCTAAAACGCGTGCCTTTCGGCTTTCTCTAGTAACCCGGTGTTGGCTCTCCTGCCAACTACAACAGATACCATGACAGTTTTTTATTTAAATGCCACATGACGTGTGGATACACCTTATGTGTCTTTAATTCAGTGGTTTCCATTGCCTTCTGAATCCTCATGCCGTTGATAATTACTGATTCTTCCGCCTTTTAGGAGCCGTTTCCCGACCCAAGGGCCAGGAAGTGCCTCCGCCCTCTTTGACAAGGCCATTGGCAGAACGAGGTTGACTTATTATCCTGGAGGTGTTCGGTCGTCATTGCTGATGATTTTTATTCAAAATGTAAGCAGTGGCTAGTTTCGAACCCAGGGCATGTGGCTTACTAGTAAAAGACGAAATCCCTAGACAACGTGTCCTCTTTTCCTTTCTGTTTCATAATACATTATCGAATGAAATTGGCCCATATAGGTGATTTAATTGCTTATTTGTCTTAGCAAGGTCACAAACTAAAGTTCGTACGTAGAACTTTTTCAACATCGTAAAGCAAGTGAGAGGAGAAGTACATTCGATACATGTTTGCTGCAACAATGTTAATTAGTCATTTTAATAACAATGTTATCCGCGAATAGTCAACGATAATTTTTAGTTATTTAGCCAGGAAAACAATTTAATAAGGAGCAACTGCTGTATATGCATCGAATTCTCCGACGGTTTCATTTGTTTCAAACTCATAGTTAACAAGAAATGTTCTACGGCCTGACGCGGTGGCCGAGCTGTTCTAGGCGCTTCAGTCCGGGACCGCGCGGCTACTACGGTCGCAGGTTCGAATCCAGCCTCGGACATGGATGTTTATGATGTTCTTAGGTTAGTTAGGTTTAAGTAGTTCTAAGTTCTAGGGGACTAATGATCTCATATGTTAAGTCCCATAGTGCTCAGAGCCATTTCAACCATTTGTTCTACGAAGATGAGTGATCACCACTGTCACGCGACTCCTTTCAGTTATGGTTCAAATGGTTCAAATGGCTCAAATGGCTCTGAGCACTATGGGACTTAACATCTATGGTCATCAGTCCCCTAGAACTTAGAACTACTTAAACCTAACTAACCTAAGGACAGCACACAACACCCAGCCATCACGAGGCAGAGAAAATCCTTGACCCCGCCGGGAATCGAACCCGGGAACCCGGGCGTGGGAAGCGAGAACGCTACCGCACGACCACGAGATGCGGGCCCTTTCAGTTATCTATCCATCCCAGAGGCCATTTTGTGTGTTAGGTTTCTTCCTGTAAACAATGAAAGATGTTTTGCCATAGGAAAATACAGCCATTTTCTTGGCGACTAATACAATCTATACTTGACTAATAGTAGTACGAAGGATTGAAAAAGTTCATTTTATGAACTTCACCATTCCAAACTGCTCAACGAGTCTTCGCAATATACAATTTCTAGTTCCTTTCTAAATTCTGAAGTTCTGTTATTACCCTATTCTTCGTGAAAAGATAAATCCAGTATAACAAAACAGGGAAAATGATGATTGATTGTGACGTGCATGAAACAAATGGTTCAAATGGATCTGAGCACTATGGGACTTAACTTCTGAGGTTCAAAAACATGGCTCTGAGCTCTATGGGACTTAACATCTGTGGTCATCAGTCCCCTAGACTTAGAACTACTTAAACCTAAGGACATCACACACATCCATGCCCGAGGCAGGATTCGAACCTGCGACCGTAGTGGTCGCGTGGTTCCTGACTGAAGCGCCTAGAACCACTCCGCCACTCAGGCCGGCCGTGCATGAAACCCTACGTAGCTGTTATCGGTATTTGCTTCCGATATCCTAAGTTAAGAGACTGATTTTCTCTCTCTTTATTAAAGTTCTTGCTTTGTGATTCTGGATGGAATTTAGTGCTCTCTGAATGATATAAAACAAAGACTAATCTCGTAATATATATATATATATATATATATATATATATATATATATATATATATATATATATATATAGTTTCTAGATGTCTCAGTAAACTTAAAACAATTCCTTTTAACAAATTATTTGCGTTCGCAGCAAAAGACGAATTACGTAACACAAAATGTTTCGCATGCAACTCATGCTTTCCGCGGTTCGTGGTTCGTATCTGTAGTGAAAATGTCAGGCGCTTATGGTTTTTTCGGTGGATTTTCTGAGAAAGAAAAATAGTCAGGTTCTTGATAATAATGTATTGCATTTTTAATAACATAACTTACCAACGTCATTCATCAGTTAGATGTATTCTTTTTCTTGAACTGTCTCTATATGTTGTTATACTCAGTTAGTTGTACGCAGCGATGTCGTCATCGTTTTATTGTTACACGCCAGTTTTCTTGCCTTAGTGGAGAGGGTGCAGTTACCACAATGCGTACAGTCATGGCAAAGGCCGCATGGTACAGAAAATCAAAATTTCTGTCACCCACCAATTACGAATTAGTTTTTTTTAAGTTCATCTACAAAAATACTGGACCAGCTGCTTCGTCAAGGCCGTTTCTGTTTTTTTTTTTTTTTTCCTTTTGCTGTTATATCATCCCCTTCGCCTCTTACGGGTGGGCTAGGGAGCTTTTAGCGGTACAATATTCTGTTCTTTAGCCAACAGCATTTTTAAACATATAACAAAGATGAGGAGAAATGTTATTAAAGAAGAAACGTTACACATTGTTTTATAAACAACGGGTAGGTAGGGTTGTTTTCTTTTTTTTTAATTAAAAATCAAAGGATTGTCAGCTAAAAAAAAACGAAAACATGTCCATTTTAAAAACACATCACAGTATGATGAAATTCTACTAAGAGAAAGAACTGCTCTTTTACTCCAAATTTGAAGGACCTACACTGGTAAGAAGGATTTCGAGGGAAGAGAGTATGTTCCACAGGGTTGAGAGGAATGGGTAGAAAAGATGAGGTCTGTTAGGTAGGAAACTATGGGGATGAAGATAAATGTTTGGGTGGATAGTGAGAAGACAGAAGGAGGAGATTGGTGTGTGGGTAGGGTAGTGGTATTAAGAGGAAAGAAATGAGGAGGAATTGAAAGAAAAAAAGAAAGGAGGCCTTATGTGGACTGAGTTAGACGGGGAAGAGTTAAATTTGGTAGTAAGGATAAATATCGTTGCGAATCTCATTGTGTGGGAGACGGAGTTTTTTTAAGTGGACATGGAGAGTGTGTAGGTGTGGAGTTGGTGGGCTGTGTTTGTAAAGGTGCCTGGGATGGTTATCGAAAGGGAGACAATGATGTTATTGGAGTCTAGTGTGCAGATAGTTTAGGAGATGTGGAGGTGTTCGATGTGGATGAGGAGGTGTGGGAAGTGGATATGATGGTAGAGGATCCATGTGGGAGAAGGTAAATGGATGCGAAAAGCGAGACAGGGTACATGGCATTCAAGGATTTGGAGGGTCTTATACAAAGTGGATGGAGCAGATATCCATACAACATTTGCATGGCAGAGGATGGGCCGCAACTGTGTTTCGTAGGTGAAGAGAATAATGGAAGGCTGTAAACCCCAAGTTCAACCCTTTAGTAGTTTTAGTAGCTCTAGTGTATTTTGGACTTGTGTTCGATGTGGATGAGGGGGTGTGGGAAGTGGATATGATGGTAGAGGATCCATGTAGGAGAAGGTAAATGGATGCGAAATGCGATACAGAGTACATGGGATTCAAGGATTTGGAGGGTCTTATACAAAGTGGATGGGGCAGATATCCATACAACATTTGCATGGCAGAGAATGGGCCGCAATTGTGTTTCGTAGGTGAGGAGAATAATGGAGGGCTGTAAACCCCAAGTTCAACCCTTTAGTAGCTTTAGTAGTTCTAGTCTATTTTTTTACTTTCTTTTGGATGGTTCTTAGGTCAGGTTTCCATGTTAGTAGCTGGTCGAGGATTAGCCCAAGATTTTTAGCTTATTAGCTAACTGGATAGAATGATCGTAAATGGTGAAAGTCTTGGATATGGAAGGTGTCCTATAATTACTGTGTGGGCTTGGAGGGGCTTATCTTGAGGATCCACTTGTTACATAAGGAGGTGAAACGCGATAGATTTGAAGGGATCGTTGGGATTTCTGGAATGTAGGACACAGGGTGAGGAAAACAGTATCGCCAGTATACTGAAGGAGGGGGACTGATGCTGGTGGTTACGGCATATCAGGGGTGAAAACGAGATAAAGAAGAGGAGAGGGGATGGAGCCTTAGGTCACTCCTACAGTGGGACTGAAGGTACACAACTGGAACTGTTGAGCCGTGCTGCGGCTCGCGTTGGTGCTGTTTGTAGGTTTCCACCCTCTGTTGGAGGCCATACGGTATCGTTTGGTTGGCATGGTTGCGGTTGTTTGTCTTCTTCTCGTGTTGACTGGCGCCACTCGGTTTCGCAAGCGTTGTCTGTCCGCTAGTGGCAGCAGCGGCGGTTATCGATACGTAGTAACTGTTGCCCTATCTTTGGGGCGACGCCGTTGTTTCGCCGGGTCGGGTGAGTGGTGAGTTCGGTTGGGGACTCAGGAGGAGCCAGGTCCGCGCAGTTTGAGAACACACCGGGACCACTGACGGCACGCATGGACTGCCGGATGGAAGGGCTGTGGTCACAAAGGCGCACGACTTCGTCGTAAATCGGATCCAGCAAGCTTTAAGATGAGTGCATTTCAATCCAAGTAGAGAAACCTCCACCGTTGTGATACCCCGCGATTCAACAGTGACTTGGGTTCGTGTTACTGCTCGTAGTGTCGCTGAGAAGAAGAGCAGCGAGTGGAGTGCTTGGGGAAAGCGGATCTGATTAGCTTTCCTCGACTTCTTATTACTATTTACTGCGTTCAACTTGTTACAATTTGTTAAGTTCAACCAGCGGTAATTTTTCTTGCCTGGTGGCCGCTAACGCCCTAGTTAACTACACTGGGGGTTAGTGTATGTAACGGCAATGTACATTTCCTCGCCTTGCCACTGCTGTCCGGTAAGGCGTGTAGTTTTGGCAGTTTTCTTGGTTGTCGGCCGGCTGGTGATTCCTCTACACTGGTGGTAATGATTCCCTTCTTGTTCCGGGGGCTCTAAACACAGTATTCTGGATGTAGTGCAGACCGCTGGTTCCGGCTTTGGTGTATTGTTCCATCGTTGCATTTGGTTTACCGGATGTCAGGTAGCCTCAGCAAGATTATCATTAGTCATTTGTTAGACTGCCACTAGTCTGAGTTACCATCTTGTGAAGTGAATGCAACTCTTGGCTGCCTATCTCATCGCTCGCGAAACTGTTAGTTGCCTGACCTTCTCAGAGGTCGGTTCCTGGAGCACCGTCTGGATCAGTTGCTTGTTTTTTAATTAACTTTTGCTATTGTATTTGCTGTTTTACAGCAGGTTTCAAATTGTTGTATATTATTGCCGTTCCTGGAGGGTAAGGCCTTCAGCCGTGAATGTGGTTGCTTACCTTAAAATTCTAATTTGGTAATTGTATTTACGCAGTAAGCCTTTAAAACCTCATTTACTGCCATTTCTGGCGTCTGATGTCTTCTGCTGTGTTTGTGGCGACTTACCTTAATAGTTGTAAATTGCAGTGAGTTGCTAAGCAATTCTTAATTTATTGCCATTCTTGGCGTGTAAGGCCTTCAGGCCAGATCACAGCGTCTAGCTTTTAAAACATTATTTGTTGTATCTGTATTTAACGGTGATTTGCTAAATTGTAACTCACTGAAAACACTATTATTTACACTGTTGTTTATTCCTTCATCAATTACGTGTCGTATTTTTTATTTATTGTTGAGTCTGGAATTACAGGTTTAAAATAAATTGTGTAAAAGGCAACCAATAGTAACTCATTACAGACCCGTCCACAATCGTAACCGAATCCTGCCTTCCCTTGACTACCACCAGGTTTCAACTGTTAATAGTGATAAAAAATGGACGATTAGGTAGGAAGGACGGGGTATGGCAGACATAGTTAAGTGGAAGTGCCTATGTCTGGAGTTTGAAAAGGAACCTGGAATGCCAGATGTGGTCATACACTTTCCTTAGAATGAGGGAGTTGACCTGGTGGGATGAGCGATGGGTGGGGTGCAGTAGTTGGTTATAAGAAGAGAAACTGGGACCGAAGCCACTCTGGTTAACATGATAGTTCTGGTGTTGGTTCAGATGTTGATGCATGCTTCGCAAGAGGATGAATTCAAAGATATTGCTAAATAATGAGGTGAGATAGATTGTGTGTTAGGAGGAGATGTCAGTAGGGGGTATGTGCAGTTTAAGGAAACGAAGGATTTTTGTGTGTTTTCCGTAGTTAGTAATCTTTGGAGAGGATAGCAGTGTAAAGGTTTGAAAAGCGTGACTAGAAAGGAATGGGGCATTCTTTGTGGTAAATCAGTCGTGACTGGGTGAAGTGTTGCTCATTTTGTGGAGTATTTGTCTTATGTCATGTCCTGTGATTGGTGTATTTAATTCTGTTTGTGGTTTGTTGTCCAAACACTGGAGGCTCGAGCCAGGGATGGGACAGTGATGTTTCGGTATTCGTGGATGATGTGGAACAGGAAGCAATGAAAACGAGGGTGATTAGGAATGGAGAAGATGTTGAAGAGATGGGATGGAAAGTGGCCAGCTTTGTTCAGGTTTTCAGGTCAGGGATGGTTGTTGTGTAGGAGCAGGTAGTGAGCCATGGAGCGATTGCCCGTGATTCGATGGAATACTTTCCAATAATGGAATGTTTTCCAATACTAGGCGTAGTTAATGGGAAGTGTAGAACTGAATCTGGTGAAAGTCTGGCACCAACCCTGACGTTTTTCTGCATTTAAGAAATTCCTCATATGTCACTACATTTGCTAGTAGTGTGTGAGTGTATCCTGATCATGAGGCTGCAAGAAGGAGCAACACAAGTGACAGGATTCTCGGAGAACGAGTAGGGTTTGGGGGGCGGAGGGGGGGATGAAGATGAAGATGCTTTTATTAGGAATGTGGGCAGGTACGTTGTACAGCGGCATCTGGTGCAGGAAACAAATGGCATGAGAGATATCATCCAGTTGCTGGATGGTCAAGAGGTGGCTTTTAATCTAGATTTCTATGGATTTCCAGTAGGCTTGCCACATAGTGTGGGAGTAGCCTTGGAGAACTCTTGGATGGAGACTGGCAAGGGATCCATGGGGATGGGGTAATATGTACTACATAGTGAAGAGAGCAGGTAGGTGGTCAGTTCCAATTGGATCAAGGACTTCTGCAGTAATGTGCAACGAGGTTAGGAGATATCTGGGATGGTGTTGCTTTCAGGACAGGTGTGGTGTGAGATGGTGACCTTGTCAGGAGTCTGTAAACTGACGCCACTGCTGGAGATCTGCAGGGGATCTATTATAGATATTGAGCTCACTGGCAATAATGCAAGTGTGAAAGGTACAGTCGATTTCGCTGAGAAAGTCGCAGAGATGGAGTGATTAGGTTGGGTGTGGAAAGCAGCACTGGTAATGATTAAGGTTTTTAAGAATAGGGTAATGGGAAGGTGCTCACTTGGAGTATTGTAGAAGAGTTGCAGCCAAACAGGGATGTTCCTGTGGGGGTCAATTGCAACTCTACCACTAACCAGAGGAAGGGTATTATCTAAACAGTAGAGGACATAGACAGAGATTTGGTTCGTGTGATAGGCTTATAGGAACGTCTCATTAAGAATGAAGGTATGGACATTGCACTGGGACAAGCTATGCATTAAAAGATGCGTGTTTGTCAGTAGTGAGTAGATGTTGTGGTAGAGGATGTTATAGTACTGTCGCACCATTATAGGGGATAAAATTGGTGTGTTTGGCTGAAGACTAGAGGGAATTTATACTAGGTTGTCAAGGCAAATGAAGAAGTGGAGCTGGTGTTGGAATAAGTGGCCTGGGTGCTGAGATGGAATATGGAGTGTGCAGCAAGCTAGAACTGTTGGTTATGTGTGGATGCTGGGACAGATGGATGTTTTGGAGGACGATTGTCTCGAATGTCTTCAGCTGTGGAAGTTGGTCAAAGGGAACTGTTGGAGTGAATGGGGTTATCAGTGGGACAGTTTGGGACAGTGAGTTCAGGTTTGGCAGGTTGAAGCTTGGCTCTGTATTTCGTGGAATAGGTGGAGTAGGAGTCATTGTGTGGGCTATGAGTCGTTGCAGGTAGGAGGGAAAGCAAGGTTAGGTCACTGTTTAAGAGAATGGGCTTTGCAGTGCGGACAAGTGGGTGAGTGATTATTGTAGCGAAGACACTTTTAACAGCGGTTGGACTGAGGATAGGTTCTGGAAACCTCGACCTTATAGTGATGGTAGCATATCATTACTCCCTCTTTAAGGAGAACATTTACAGTGGAGGTAAATTCTGTTAAAACACAGACAAGTTGAGTGGGATCAAGATCACTGTTAATCCCAAGGGCTTTTCTGACTTCCAAATTCGGGTTGTTGTTTATTCGGCTTCCATTTCTTCATCTGTGGTCTCAAGGTCCACTTTGGCTATCACTGTGATGAGGGTTGGAGGATGGCAGGGAAGTTGGAGTTGTTTCACGTGGGGAGTGGTGGTGAGAGGTGTTAAGGAGGCTTTGGAATTTTTGGGAGGAGATCAATGCAAGTGTTTAGGTTTCAGAGAGTTTAGTAGTACAGAGAGTTTTCCTGTATATGTTGCATGTGGAAGCTTGGTAGGTATTTTTTGGTTTCGACAGCGAGGAATTTGGGTCTGAGGAATTTTGATTCTGCGTTGAAGAGGATAAAGATTTGGATGGTAGGAGAAATTGTTGGAGGGGTACATATGCTAAGTGTCAACAGGTTCAGTTTTCTGCTTTTTAGGTGGAAGTGGGATAGATGTCAGTATTTTGATGTTTTGTTGAAGGAGAGAATGGTTTTCCTGGACGGAAGAATGGTTGTGGGGTGTTGGATGGCATGGGATATGATGTTGTTGAGTGTTATCTGGGAGTTGTGCAGATAGCATGCGTTGGTTGGTGTGTTGAGGCTTGAGCAAGTGATGCTTGTGATGTCATCTGTTGCAACTGTTGCTTGGCGGCTGTTGTGCGTGCGACAGTGGTGGCTGTGGTAGGTGGAGAGTAGTGGCTGAAAGACCAAATGTAGGGGGAGCAGGAGATGGAGAGAGATGCACTTGTTACTGCTGTGGTGGGTGAGGATACTGTAGGTAAGGGAGGATAGATGTAGGGCGTGGGTTAGAAGGAATTCTCTATGTGGTGACAGTGGGAGCAGGAGTTGGAAAGGAACACATGTTAGACGTTGTGAAATGATGGCGGACTATGATGAGTGACGTAGTTGACCGGTGTGGGTGGCCGCCGAAAAGGCGATAGGACGACGGTGGCGAGCTCTGGTGGAGTTATGAATGATGAGAATGTTTTCGATATGACAGGGATGGTTACAGCGATGCCTGGGATAATGCGGGGTGACGAGAAACAGATGAAGGTGGCGGCGACTGCTGCGGCTGCGGCGATGGTGAGACGGAGACGATGGCAATGATGACGATTCATAAAGAAAGGGACGACGAACACACATACACACACACAGAGAAGGAGTTTCGAATACGCAGATCAACAACACACCCGAAGAGGTACTGAACTGAAACATATGGTAGTATCCCAATTAGTCTACACAGGACAGTAAGGCAGATAATAGCAAACGTTTGGTATAGCTTTAGTGTACCCTAGCCTGTCTATTGCAGCGTCTGCCGAAGGATGTGTTTGCTGGTTCGTCTTCTGGATAACTTAAAGTTACTGCTAGAATAGCCTCGCTGTTACAGGCGTTAACGCTCTTTAAAACAAAATCACAATATCGATCGTAGATTAAGTTGCTTAGTTACTTTTGTAGTGAGAGCTGTATACTAATTCCAGTGTACACAATGGAAGTTTAACGATAGGATCTTTTTCTCACTATAAATTTGTCGAGAATTATGAAGGGAACCTCGGCAGTTCTGCAGCACCTGAACGTCAGCGTAAAACATCTAAGCGACGTAGCAGCATGCAGCGAAACGAGTTGCTGCACCACATTATGGTCTGTTTGAAATAATCGCTGTGAATTCTTCCAAGAACTTTCCAGGAGAGTACCCACACAACCCAGTCGATAATGTAGCATTTAAGGGAATACGGATTCCAAGCTGAGTTGACAGTATCATGTATAGAGTTGAATGTGCGAAAAATATACCTACAGCCGGATTAACTGGTGGTGCTGCGTTATTTGTTACCCCATTGTCATCTCTACTCAACAGTTACGAACTGTCAGCAATCAGCCATCGAGACCGAAGGTATTCATACTAATACCAATCACTTTCCCACCGCTATTGTGTTTCGATATATGATAATCAATGACACAGCTGTTAACAAGACATTCGGTGAACAGGGAGAGGTTGTGGTGTTTCCTTTGCCAGTCGGTCTTGTATTTGCTTCGGGGGTAGTTGTTCTGTCCACCGTCCGTCCTACCGAAACCTGAGGGCTTGTAGCTACAATTATCGCCTAAGGGACAGTCCACACGACCAGGGGCTGAATTACTAAAATGTAATCCCCTGCACGTAAACGATTTCTAGCTTATGGTAAACAGACCCTGACTAATATGACTAATCAGAAGAACTAGAGTGTACTGCGTTATCATCTTAAACATACTTGAGAAAAAATTCACAAAAGTCTAGGAATGAATAATATTCTAAGAATAAATCAAATACAATTCGTAAACTGATCACTAATTCATTTTTCATGTGTCAGTTCATTAGAATCGCACTGAAAAAGCCTCACACAGTCACATCAGTATGGTGTAAAACACCAAATCACGTTCAAAGACAGTTCATGATTACGCTTATATTTCCACGTAAGTCGTACAAGTACTCCGTCATATCCCTAACTACTCTAAAAGCCTTTAGCATCAATCAAAATTCAGATGAAGAAAACTCGACGCTATTCTATCATTACAGGACTATGACGTAAGCGAACTCTCTTTTTTGTGTTTTTATTTTCAGCGGTGCCGTCGACATCTTCCCCTTTGACGTCAGGAGCATCGTCGACCGGCCGTTGGTTATACGCTGCCATTGGCCATGTACTGAGTCCCCAGGTCGTAGATGACAGCGTTGCCCGCAAGTACCCCTTCCCCCCCCTCCCACTCTGTAACATGTTAACGCAAGGAAATTCCTTATCTTCATCTACATGGATACTCTGCAAAGTGCCTGGCAGAGAGTTCATCGAACCACCTTCACAATTCTCTATTATTCCAATCTCGTATAGCGCGCGGAAAGAATGAACACCTTATCTTTCCGTACGAACTCTGATTTCCCTTATTTTATCGGGGTGATTGTTGCGCCCTATGTAGGTCGGTGTCAACAAAATATTTTCGCATTCGGAGGAGAAAGTTGGTAATTGGAATTTCTGAGAAGATTCCGTCGCAGCGAAAAACGCCTTTCCTTTAATGATGTCCAGCCCAAATCCTGTATCATTTCTGTGACACTCTGTCCCATATTTCGCGATAATACAAAACGTGCTGCCCTTCTTTGAACTTTTTCTATGTACTTCGTCAGTCCTATCTGGTAAGGAACCCACACCGCGCAACAGTACTCTAAAGAGGACGGACAAGCGTAGTGTAGGCAGACTCCTTAGTAGGTCTGTTACATTTTCTAAGTGTCCTGCCAATAAAACGCAGCCTTTGGTTAGCCTTCCCCGCCGGCCGGTGTGGCCGTGCGCCTCTACGCGCTTCAGTCTGGAACAGCGTGACCGCTACGGTCGCAGGTTCGAATCCTGCCTGGGGCATGGATGTGTGTGATGTCCCTAGGTTAGTTAGGTTTAAGTAGTTCTAAGTTCTAGGGGACTGATGACCACAGATGTTAAGTCCCATAGTGCTCAGAGCCAGCCATTTAGCCTTCCCCACAACATTTTCTATGTGTTCCTTCCAATTTAAGTTGTTCCTAATTGTAATACCTAGGTATTTAATTGAATTTACGGCTTTTAGATTAGACTGATTTATCGTGTAACCGAAGTTTAACGAGTTCCTTTTAGTACACATGTGGATGACCTCACACTTTTCGAGAATGTCCGTGTATGAGGGTGCCCATTTGGCTTCAACCAGTCCCTTCACTAGAATGTCACGTGAAATGCAGTAACGTCTCACCAACAGGCGGACCCTTACAAGCTGACTAATATAGTGACTTGCTCCAATCCATCTTTCAAGGAGATCCCATTAGTAAAACTTCAAATTCCATTATACACTTGATGTTCCTCTAATAAATCAAGTGATATGTAGGTCTGACAGTGGATGGAAGACTTTTCTATACACATTTTTATGTGCACGTGCTTTGACATTAGAATCTACATGATACTAGCTACAGCCTACAGTATTTGTGCTCCTCTTCCAGCGCTGCGCCATGGGACTATAGTAGTGACACTTCACTGTGTGTGTTTGTATATGTGTGTGTCGTTCGAGACATAAATCACGGAACGTCAGCGGGAGGACACGAAATTAAAACGAAAAAGGACGTTAATTAAAACGGGACAGGGACATCCTTGTATACAGTGGCTGCAGGATCCTGCAGCGCCGGAAATCCCGGCCGCGGAGAGCCCGGGGGAGCGCGCCGTTGCGCGTGTAATCTACGCGCAGGAATTTCTCCCGACATACACAAACGAGCGGGATATTTGGGCCGGCCGTACACGGCGGACATTTTATTCCAGGCGCCGCGCCGGCGGGGGATCAGGGCGCCAAGTCCGCGGCCGAGTAATCCGGCGACTAGTACGTGACTGATTGAAAACACCGGCCATCTCGAGGGAGGCGACCGGCAGCGCGCAGCACGCCGCCGCCGCCTGAGCCGACATTCGCGCGCCGAATTAATCCCGCCGCCGCGGCAAGGACATGCATCGACATGTGAGAGCCAATAAAACCCGGATACATCTGGGCTTTGACGAAACAAAACAAGGGCGCCGCGCCGCGGACAGGGGGGGCCCGGCGGCCGGCGACACGAGCAAAAAGCTCGCCGCGTCAGTCAGCCGCAGCAGCGCGCCGGTCCAAGATCCCAGTCGATACTCGCGTGCAGCCGCACACGGCATGAGGCCGCGGGATTCTAAACCCCACTACTGTTCGATTCATCGATAAAAAAGAGCAATGAAGACGGGTAACTTGAAACAAAGAACTTACACTGAAGAGTCTTAAAAACTGGTACACCCGCCTAACATCGTGTAGGGCCGCAAAAGACGTGGCATGTACTCGACTAATGTCTGAAGTAGTGCTGGAGGGAACCGTCACTATGAATCCTGCAGAGCTGTCCATAAATCAGTAAGAGTATAAAGGGTTGGGGATCTCTTCTGAACAGAGCGTTGCAAGACATCCCAGATATGCTCAATCATTCTCATGTCTGTGGAGTTTCGTGGCCAGTGGAAGTGTTTAAACTCAGAAGAGTTTTGCTGGAGCCACTCTGTAGCATTTCTGGACGTGTGGCGTGTCGCATTGTCCTGCTGGAATTGCCCAAGTACGCCGGAGTTCACAATGGGCATGAATGGACGCAGGTGTTCAGACAGGATACTTACTTACGTGTCACCTGTCATAATCTTATCTAGACATATCAGGGGTCCCATATCACTCAAACTGCACAAGTCTCACGCTATTACAGAGCATCCACCAGCTTGAACACTCCCCTGCTGACATGCAAGATCCATAGGTTCAAGAGGTTGTCTTCATACCCGTACACGTCCATCCGCTCGACACAATTTGAAACGAGACTCGACCGACCGGGAAACATGTTTCCTGCCATCAACAGTCCAATGTCGGTGTTAACGAGCCCAGGCGAGGTGTAACGCTTTGTGTTCTGCAGTCATCAAGGGTACATGAGTGGGCCTTCAGCTCCGAAAGCCCATGATGTTTCGTCGAATGGTTTGCAAGCTGATGTTTGTTGATGGCCCAGCACTGAAATATGCAGTAATTTGTGGAAGGGTTGCACTTCTGTCACGCTGAACGATTCTCTTCGGTTGTCGATGGTCCGTCCCATTCTTGCAGCGTTTTTTTTTTCGGCCACAGCGATGTTGGAGATTTGATGTTTCACCGGATTTCTGATAGTCACGGTATACTCGGGAAAGCCGCGCGGGATTAGCCGAGCGGTCTATGGCGTTGCAGTCATGGACTCTGCGGCTGGTCCTGGAGGAGGTTCAAATCCTCCCTCGGGCATGGCTGTGTGTGTGTTTGTCCTTAGGATAATTTAGGTTAAGCAGTGTGTAAGCTTAGGGGCTGATGACCTTAGCAGTTAAGTCCCATAAGATTTCACACACATTTGAACATTACTCGGGAAATGGTCGTAACGGCAAATCCCCACTTCATCTCTACCTCGGAGATGCTGTGTCCCATCGCTCGTGCACCGACTGTAACACTGCGTTCAAGCTCACTTACATCTCGATAACCTGGCATTGTAGTAGCAGTAACCGATCTAATCAGACACATGTCTTATATAGGCGTTGCAGATTTCAGCGCCGTATTCTGCCTGTTTACATATCTCTGTATTTGAATGCGCATGTCTGTAACAGCTTCTTTGGAACTTCATTGTATATGTACTGTTAGATTCTGCGAATCGCCCAAATGCGTCATATAGTTTCTTTGTCTCTCCCTCTCTATGTAAGTGGTCATCATCGTCATCTCCAAGTCCGAATATGGGTTTGATGAATCTCTACTCAGTCCTGTATAACTGTCCTCACCTCTAAGTTATTACTGCAACTTACATTCATTTGAAGCTACTAATTCTATTCATGCCTTGGTTGTCGACGAATACTTAAACAATTATCTTCCTTCTTCCGTCTCTTCGTCTACCTCTTCAACATTTTACCCACATCTCTCCCCCCCCCCCCACCTCCCCCACAGACTTTCACATAAGACACACAGACACACACACTTTGGCCCTTTATCAAATTGACGATTCCTTCATGTCTCAGGATGCGTCTTATTAACCTACCCCTTCTTCTGGTCAGGTTGTGCCAAAAATTTCTTCTGCCCCGAACTCGTTCCAGTACCTCCTATTTAGTTTACAAGTCTACCCACCTGATCTTAGGCAATCTTCTGTAGGAACAAATTACGAGAGCTTCCTTTCTCTTCTTACCGGAAATGTTAATTATCTGGGAGGCTACACTGCATATAAATATCTTACGAGGGCCGTTGAATAAGTAATGCAACACTTTTTTTTCTGGAAGCGGTTTGGTTTTATTCAGGATTCCAGTACACCATATTATTCCGAATTTTTTGGCTACAGTACTCTATTTTTCCACATATCTCCGTTCAGTGCCACGGCCGTACGTCACCTTACTGAGAGGGTCTCAATATCCGCTTGGTACCGTTCCACTGCTCGACATATGTGCAAACATGTGCATCAGCAACCTTCCCATCATCCGTGCTTCCCACAGAGATCATCCTTCATTGGGCCAAATGGAGGTCGGAAGTTGAAAGATCCGGACTGCAGGGTGAATGAGGAAGGAGTTTTCTGAGCTCCTCTCGTGTGCGCAGACTTGTATGAAGCCTCGCGTTGTCACAGAGAAGGAAAAGTTCATTTGCATTTTTATGGCGACGGACACGCTGAAGTCGTTGCTTCCGTTTCCTGGAGGTAGCACAGTACTGTCAACAGAGATGTCCAGTTGAGGAGCGAGGCGTTTGATTATGATCTGTTCATCTCCTCGAATGAGAGTGTCCGCACTTCCAATATTGTAAGAGTCACAGATATGTTCGGCCGGCCAGCACGCGGGAGATGGGACAAGTTTGCGCGATCTCGCTGCGACGATGACAGACGCCTCCCCCAACGACTCACCGTGGTTTTGTTCACTGTCACGTCTCCGTTGACATTTTGCAAGTGCCTATGAATATCTGCAATGCTCTGCTTTTCCGCGCCGGCCGGAGTGGCCGTGCGGTTCTAGGCGCTACAGTCTGGAGCCAATCGACCGCTACGGTCGCAGGTTCGAATCCTGCCTCGGGCATGGATGTGTGTTATGTCCTTAGTTAGGTTTAATTAGTTCTAAGTTCTAGGCGACTGATGACCTGAGAAGTTAAGTCGCATAGTGCTCAGAGCCATTTGAACCATTCTTTGCTTTTCCGCAAAGAAAAAAAAAATCCTCAATGATAGCTCTCTGCTTAGAACGCACGTCCGTTACATACACCATTTAGAAGGCTACCTATAACGCCCCACCCAGCTTCCCAGACCTTGGTGTCGCTACGTTTCACTCAAGTTGCCCCTGTGGTGATATCTTAAGGTTGCTTGTATCCCGTTCTAATCCTCCTACCGAGCAAAAATCCGTAGCGGTACTGGCAATTGAATCTAGGCATAGTCTGTAAGAAATGCTCTGCGACGACTGACAGGTATCCCAAGAAACGCCACAAAGCCAGTGCCGCCCTTAAGGATCGAAAATTTTCCAGAGCAAATTTTACATCCGGTTTGGTCACCTCAACAGCGTTGTCGGTCAACTGTAGACGAAATGAAACCTGCTAAATGTGTGAAATATAGATGTGTGTGTCGCCTGTATGTGTTTGTTTTTAACGGTGTAGTTGTAGGGGCAGTGTAATGCAGTCGTACAATGGCGGGAAGGTGGTTTGCGGCAAAAGCAGAACCCAGAAACAAATAAATAAAGAAACAAACTCAGTCGGAACAGGAATAAAGGCCCAAAGGTGCCGACCGGCCGTCGTGTCATCCTCAGCCCTTTGGCGCCATCTGATGTGGATAGGGAGGGGCATATTCGGTCAGCACACCGGCGGAATCCATAGTCGTACGGAATAAACAACTGCGCAACTGTCCACGCCAGAATCAGCGTGAGGCTGAAAGTAATAAAAACTTGTTAAAGATGGAGCAGACTGCTGTTCATGTGCTAGAAAAATCGTTTCGAGTGAAATTAACGTAGGGCATATGGTTAGTAACGTTATAGCTTGAGAAATGGAGAGTTCAGGTTTGGCTTGACAGGCAGTCGTTCGGAAGCAGTAGTGCGTGGTCAGGAGTAGACCGCAGGAACCGTGATAACGCGCTAACGAACTGCTGGAGTCACAATTTTTCTTTCAGTAACTCATGTGGGACGCGTAACTTACCGACTAACAAAAAAGTTTCAGTCTATCAGTGTTGGATAGTATTAAGAATTTGTCGTGAGAGAGGTTACTTGCGGGGAGTGTGTAGAGGAAGTTTGAGCGAGGAGATCTGACTTGTGAGTCTATTAAATGTTAATTTGAGAGTAAGTTAATTTGATTTAATTCAGTAACATTACATTCGTTGTAACTGCTGCTGGCCTTTTACATACTGGAAATGGTTAAATACACGTGTTCGGTGATACTGGTTCGGATCGGAGATCCGGCTATTCCAAAGTAATTTAAGTAATGCGCTGAGTTGGAGCTCTTGAATATATGGTGCCACTGTTGTGGATTTATGGGCAGTGTGTGACTGTAGCTTGTAACGTTACCAGTAAGCAGCCGAGCTAATCGGTCGCCTAGAACTGCTACGAGGTAAGCTGAATTTGATGCATGGCTGGTCGACAGCGGGCCCAGCGTTCAGGCAGCGCTGGGCGCGGCACATCTGGCTCCCGGCTAGGTGACCGCTACGTGCGAGTCCAGCAGCGTCGCCGGAAATGGGGAACATACCGAAGCTGGGATTTTGGATGGCTGTAACTTGCATCACCTTTGTGCAGGGGATGCTCCAAGAAATGGCAGAGTGTCAGGGAATCTTAAAGACGGCTGAGTTACAGCTCTCTGAGATTCGACAATCACTCACAGTCAAATATTAGTGCAAATCTGAATATGTCTGAGATCTCAACAGAGTGAGGCACATACACTTTTAATCACTTGATGCGATTTCTACAAACGATATTTCAGGTGATAACATTGCACGATAGCTGTCATCCCTGAAAGCTACTCATCTGCGTCTCTTTTGTGTATTGACCTAGACATCTTTCAAAACTTGTTTGTTACGCAAATGTTTGACAGATCTTCGTATTCTTCACACTTAAACAGCAAATGAATACAGTGTAAATACCTCATATTTTGTCATACTTGTGCCGGCCGGGGTGGCCGAGCGGTTCTAGGCGCTACAAAAAAAAAATGGCTCTGAGCACTATGGGACTTAACTGCAGTTGTCAGCAGTCCCCTAGAACTTAGAACTACTTAAACCTAACTAACCTAAGGACATCACACACATCCATGCCCTAGGCAGGATTCGAACCTGCGACTGTAGGCGCTACAGTCTGGAACCGCGCGACCGCTACGGTCGCAGGTTCGAATCCTGCCTCAGGCATGGATGTGTGTGATATACTTAGGTTAGTTATGTTTAACTATTTTTAAGTTCTAGGGGACTGATGACCTCAGAAGTTAAGTGCCATAGTGCTCAGAGCCATTTGTCATACTTGTATATTTATTTAACTAACAGTTTTCTATTTTGCCTGTAACTTTATATAAATGTTGACTGCAAGTTCTATTGAAAACAGTGCTAATTTAAAAGTGGCCAGTCTCATGTGTTAGCGGACAGAACAATTGAAGGGAGAACGAAAAGGTACTTCTGTCAAGGTAGCTCAATAATTTTTTAAATAATATTTAATTACAGTTCGTTGAGCCGGCCGCGGTGGTCTAGCGGTTCTGGCGCTGCAGTCCGGAACCGCGGGACTGCTACGGTCGCAGGTTCGAATCCTGCCTCGGGCATGGGTGTGTGTGATGTCCTTAGGTTGGTTAGGTTTCAGTAGTTCTAAGTTCTAGGGAACTTATGACCTAAGATGTTGAGTCCCATAGTGCTCAGAGCCATTTGAACCATTTTGAACAGTTCGTTGTCACTTAACGTGAGCGCACTTGCCCAAGAACAATAACTTATTTATTTATGGACAAACCTATATTTATATTTGTTGTCAATGGTCTGAGAGACACCGAACGTTTATAACATTTCCTTTATTTAAATATTGTTGTAATATATTTATGGTGTGAAAGTCAGCTTGAATGAGATCACGTCTGTAGATCTTAAGGACGATGTATGTTTGGTGGGGACGGCCTTCAGCCAACGGAGAAGCCGACATTAGCAGAAAACTATGGGAGTGAAGTGGAGACTGGGACTTTTAAAAAAAAATGTTCAAACGTGTGAAATCCTATGGGACTTAACTGCTAAGGTCATCAGTCCCTAAGCTTACACACTACTTAAACTAGATTATCCTAAGGACAAACACACACACCCATGCCCGAGGGATGACGCGAACCTCCGCCGGGGCCAGCCGCACAGTCCATGACTGCAGCTCAAGGAAGGAATTCCGGACACTTTATGTCAAGTCCTTGAAGAAGGCAGCAGACCTGCCAGCGGTAACGTGCGTGATTTGATCGTGGTAGTGTTTGATTCTGGGCTGTGAACGGCCGCTATCAAGTTTCTTAAGGTACTTTAGATTCGAGAGGTCGGAATGTGCTTCAAACGAGGGCACTAACTTATTCCGCTTGTGTTAAGAAATTGGGGATAGACCGAGTATGAGTTACCATTCTTTGTATCACGTGTGGTAATTTGTGATTTATCGTACTAAACTCTGAACTATTTTGAGCTGGTGAATCTTTCATGTATTGTGATCATATAACTGACTTAGTTTTCGCGAGTTTTTGACGACCATTTAGTTTGGGGATTTTGCTACCATCCTCTTAACGCTCTCAACGTAGCTTGGCTGCACTTAATAACGGTGTTTTCTCTCTGTATTTTAACTGAATATCGTAGGATCACTTCTAGTTCATTTGAGATCTCGTTTCTTGAATGAACGTTATTCAACATAATTCTCTGAAGTTTGCATCAATTACAGGCGTTAGAATAGAATACCTTTTATTAAATTATTCATTTCTCTTTTATTTTACTTTTCCGTGTATTTTATTAACTCGAAATTCTAGCCCGTGCATAGACTATTTCTCTGTGGGATCACAGCAACGGGTTATCACTTGCAGCGAATTAGCTGTGGGGCATGAAAGAAGACGTGCGCAGCTCGACTCTATGACTACATCCAACTATTCTTCATGAACAGAGCCGTGCATAGCCCGAGTACCTAAAGTATGAGTAAATATGCAACTGGTTTGCTAGTATGGACTGCTGTTTACAAGAGCAGCTATTCAGCGATAACCGTTAGGCACCATCGCAAGCTCCATTGCTTGGTTAGGTGAGTTTTTGACAGACACTACGGTCGAGTAGGCGCAGCGTTAATGGTAGCAGCAGTAGGTGATTGACTTAATTTTGCGACTCATATTTCAGGATTTTGTTTTTTCCTCACTGGAACTGATCAAGCAATCGCGGAACCATTTAACTGAGTAAATACAGTTGACCCATCCATTTTGAATGAAAACTTTACGACTGGTTTAAAATTGGTTCAGTGCCCGGAGTGGCTATGCAGCTTGAGCTGTTTAATGTCAGAATGTAAGTGGCGGTAACCCTTAGAGATTTATTTTTATTTATTTTAATAATATTTAATCCACTTGTCAGGGAATTATCAGTCCTCGTAAAATAAATACGTAGAACAATATTATGAAAGAGAAAGAAAATATTGTTTTTTTTTAATGCAGCCTAACTTATTAATAAACTAAAACCAACTATTGTCCGTTGATGTAAAGAAAGTAATAATTTAAGGAAGAGAATTTCACGAAAAGAAAGTTAGAGACGTGTGTCGAAACAGAGGCTTTTAAGCTTGTGGAATAATGAAACATATTAAGAAGTGGTAGCTAACCAAGTAAAGAAATAATTTGCAACGAAGAGTCTCAAAAATAATATCAAGTAATTGTGAAGGAAACAGCGCGACTAATTTGAGTACTATGAAAAGCAAATAAAATTTTGACCAAGTAATGTTGCAAAATATTCGGTAATGGCAATAAAGAAAGAGGTTGTCAATAGTCAGCGAGGCAAGCGTTACATCGCTGACATATAATTACGAGCGTCAAATCTTTATTTCATTTGTGTCGAAGATGTAATTACACGAGAGCTATTCCGCACTGAATTTTAGTTATAAAAAACAACTTTAATTAGAGGCATATTAATTTTCACTGTGTATCGTCGGTTCACATGTACACATGTACAGATTTTACGTGTCCTGTCTATCACGTAGAAGATTATGTTGGTTAAGCGTGAAAACTCCATTCGTGTTGTTTGTTCCTAAGCTTTAAGTGTATTTTTCAAAACTAAAGATATAAATTGGCGGTCAAGACGAACAATCGTATTGACTAGGTTCAACTCTAAGAAAGCTCAAACGTAGCCGGCTGTTTTAGCAGGAATGCTAAATGTTTACTAAACGCATGGAGCTCACAACCGAAGCCCATGCGATTTGGAGTTGGCCGTAACCTTTTCAGATTCTAAGGTTTCATGGAGATTTCACGTAGGACTCGCCCTGGCGCAGCAAGGTTGGTAGGAATTTAACATGGTGCGAGCTCTGAGCTACATTTCGAAAAGCAAATGAATCGCTAACTCTCTTAAAGTGGTGCTGGTGATGCAGTCAATAAACATTGTTTCGTACTATGCTCGGTAGAAGTTTTGTTTCATGATTAGACATGCGGAGGTTCTGTTGGATGACGGATAGCTATCATGTACAGATTTTACGCGTCCTGTTTATCATGTGGAAGATTATGTCGGTTAATTGTGATAATTCCATTCGTGCTGTTTCTTCTTAAACTTTAAGACGTTTTTCCGGAGAAATCGTTCTGCTAGAAAACGGTCCTGAACTTCTGCGCTTCCGGGTATCGTCTTGAGCCTAAAGTTCGAATATTTTCTTCAGTATATGTCATTCAATTTGCTCTGTTACCTAGAGACTGATAGTAATAATAGTGGATCAACAGCATTTGGACTTCAGGAAGAAAGACTCGCAGCTAGTGGTGAAATATGGCATTGCAGTGTAGAAATTTCTTCTTAAAAAGTTTCTCGATGTCGTGTAGGTTTCATGTAAATTTTCTAGACGGATGTTACTAATTACTGTAATTCATAGTGTTCCTAATAATTTCACTTAAGTACTCTCGAACTGTTAAACCCAAATGATGATGCCTATCTTACCGTGAGGGAACCTAGGTATGGCTGCTTGGAGCCGATGCACTGTGTTTTTCTCGAAAGCTTTGGACATCAGCTTTGGCAGAGAGCTCATTAAGCTTGTATAGAGCGTGTCTGGATTCACAATCACGGTATTTATTTCATCCATTGATGTGATCTTACGTAGTGCTAGATAGAAAAGGAGAAGGTATAACCAATCACCTTTTCTCACACGTTTCTCCTTCAAAAGATTTACTCTTACGTGTTACTGGGAAAAATGACTGCTTGTGTGCTTCGGTGCGAATTATTTGTCTAAAATTGGTTACGGGATACATACAGTATTACATAGAGCGCTGCAGAATATTGATAGTTTCTGCCCAGACAAATGATACTTTATGCGTTTTCACGTGTTTAACGGCTTTTCTCTCAGTGTGTCTATCAGTACTATTCATCTTACTGTTACGTGGGTTAGCCCAAGATCAACGGTAGTCACATAATCCTCTTGGGAAGAAAGACGTAACCTACCCAAATGCATTCGTCTGCTTCTGTGAAAACTGCTGAAAATATTGGCCATCGCGTCCTGCATAATTACTCAACTGCTAGTGGGCCGGGTAAAACTATACTGCGCAACAGAATTAAAGAATCACATTTTCGAAACCCCGTAATTGTGTCCCATTGCGACGCCTAAGTTTGAAATTTCGCTCTAAGGTGCCTGTAATCTTCCTCTGTAAAGATGCTAAAGAGTGGCGGCCTGCGACGTCACCCTCGGGCTCCTCGGGCTCGCGACTCGACAGCAAGGTGTCGACGCATGAGAGTAAAAGGCCACAGCTCAGAAGTTCATGTGAGTTGTAAGATGAGTCGGAGATGTCACATTGGTATCACAGTTCACCACAGTTCTGTCCAACGCCACCGTGGACATGTTACACGATGTGAAGATCCTCTCATACCCACACTTCATCCCTTCTTTTGACACCTCTCCGATGGAGGTCAGAATCGTGACGCCCAGATTAGAAATCACGCGGTTTTCTTTTGGGTGACCTAGGAAAACATTTGAGACAAACTTCTGCTCAGAGTCGACACGAAAAGATCTCATCAGGTGGCATAAAGGGTGACACGAAAAGATCTCAAGGGCTGGCATAAAGGTCGTCAATGAAACCACCCCTTCCTTGGAGCGTTGATGCCCACATATTTTGTGATCGAAACTGACAGTTCGCAGTGCGATTACATAGTCGCCAGTTTGTTTATGACATTTCTGGGATGTCTCCTCCATCCCTAGTTAAAGCCGACAGCTAGAATCAAATATTCCTCTTTATCCGACTAAGTACACTGTGCAGAGCAAATTTTGGTAGAAAATCCAGAAAATTTCAACAAAGTTTTATATGTATATCAGCATTATATTGAAGCATTAGTCTTGCAGTAATAAGCATCCCGTGAGGTGCTAAAATGAATCTTTCTTGAGTCGCCGCCATAACAGTGTGTAAACTTACACATTACAGAGAATGTAGACCTTTAAGCTGCGCTATCATACAGTGTTCTGATGAGAGAACTCCAAGATGTACGGTCCAGCCACCGACGTTCCTCAAATTACGAAGATACAGACGTGCGATTCACAATATGGAAATGATATCAATAGATAGTCGCGGTGGAAAGTATGTAAACGTTTATCACATTTATTTAATCAAATGTCGTAAATTTATGTTGATACACAGCACGACAATATTAAAGGATCACCTTTTCGAAACCCCTTCTCCCTCCAAGTTCGGCAACACCATCGGTGCCACCCACGCATCTTTGTTGAGTACGTTAGAAATGTGCCTGTCAGAAATTTCGACACCAGTTCAGCCTGACGGCTGCTCTAGCACATTACGACCCAAGGCGCGTCAGTGGGGTTGCTAACCCGCGATGCTAGAGTAGCCGCCTAGCTGAACTGCTGTCGAAATTTCTGTTAGTATTCTGCGCCCTGTGTGCTCAGACACACTTTTACTCTGCCTAACATTAGAGTCTGACGTTATTTCCACTACAGTTCTTCCCATGTCCTGTCTTACCAGTCTGTCAAGCTTACGACGTCCGACATCCGTAACGAGGAGTGGCCACCAACCCCACGGCGTCTGGACGTGATTTCACCTTGGTTTCGCCACGTGTTGAAGACACTCACTATACGGACAGCAAGCTTACTGATACTACGTGCACCGTGCGCGTGTCTGACTAGCAGTCACTCCTCGCGAGGTGACGCTGCTATCGCCTGAAAGGGTTTCTATCTATGGTAGATCGGTAGTCATAATGTTCTGGCCGATCAGTGTATAATGTTTATCAAAACTATCTACATCCACTTTTGGACTTTTGAAAGGACTGCATGGTTCAAGCACGTCTAAAAACTGCCTGGTTTCTTCTTGGGCTACCTTGAAAAATCATATAGAACAAAGTTAACACGTCACTTATCGCCGAAGAAGCGTCCACCTGAAATTCTTGCACCAGGCCATTGAGCCACACCAAATTATTACTACTACTACTATTACTATTACTACTGTTATTATTATTATTCACGTTTGGGCCCTACTGGACCACGCGAAGTACAATCACGGGGCATTCAGTTATTTTCTTTAGACTTTCTCTCTGCCCAAATTGTTTTCATTCTCTCGGAATGAGCTCTTTTCCTTTCATCAGACCATGTGGTTCCCGTTTTCTTTGGTTTTTCAGCTTGACCAACTATCCAGTCATGAATTGTTTGCCTAAATAATTTTCTGTCTTGAATTTCATCTTGTTTTATATCTGCCTCTTTCATGTCCTCTTTTATAGCAGCAATCCATTTTATTGTCTCAAATTTAGCTTTACTTCGATTTTCGTAGAATTCCACTACTTGTTTAGTTAGTCTGGTAGCATCCATTCTTTTAATATGCCCATAAAATTTTAATCTGCGTTTTTTCATATCCGAATATATGCTTGTGTATTGTTGAATTTCACTATTTGCTCTTAGCCTGTATGTTCCTTCTTCAGTATATTTTGGACCTAGAATTTTTCTGATTACTTTTCTTTCTCTTTTTTGGATTTCTTGAATGTCCTTTTTTCTGTTTAAAATTAGCGTTTCAACCCCATAAAGGCACTCTGGTTTTATGACCGTGTTGTAATGTCTCAATTTAGAGTACCTCGAGAGACTTTTTTGTTGTAGATGTCTTTTGTAAGTCTAAAAGCTGTCTCCATCTTTTGACAACGAATTTCATTTGCAATTTTTTTCTAGACCAGTCTCTGAGATTGTTTCACCTAAATATTTGAATTGCGAAACTCTTTTGATTTTTCCATACTTAGTTTCCAAAAGTTTGGGTGCCAGTTTGTTGCTAGTCATATACTGTGTTTTTTCAAATGAGATTTGGAGACCTACTCTTTCTGCTGTTTCTTTAAGAATTTCTATTTGTTTCTGAGCAATTTGGATGTCCTCCGCTGTACCGGTCCCAAGCCCGGGGCCTCATTATGCAAGTGATGAGGAAGGAGGAGGGGGAGGAGTAACAACCTCGTTTAAAAAACCAGAGTTCACCTGGCCCGGGTGATAGTACTCTGTCAGGGCCCCTTTGCTAGGGTTACAGCGAAGACCTCAACGGTAGTGAAGGCGGAGAGAACGAATCTCGGTACGGTGGAACTAGCGGAAGAGGCACATAATACAATAAATCCACCTTGCGTCTGACTTGTAACAAGCGGCACTGTGGACGGCGTCTGTTCACCAGAGGTGCGGCCGTAATACAAATTCTGGAACTAACCACTCCAGTCTTAACCACTGAGCTTTTCTGAGCTCAACCCTTTGATTCTAAGTACTACTGTTATTATTATTATTATTACTAGGCTGCGTTTACAGTCATGAACCGAGGGAAAGGTGGCTCTTCGTAGGCAGAAGATAAGAAGACGAGGTGGGAGAAATTATCTGCCTCTCACAATTACTTCTTAAATTGTCTTTTATTTACTTTCGGCCCTATTTACAGAATGCTATCAAAACCTTATTTTAAAAAACAGCATTAAAAGTTCTTTCAGTGAAAGAAATGTTGTGTGTGTATTGAAAGATGTTGACACTGGTTAAATATACAATGAATAAAGTATAAATGAGTGATGTTCATAGAATTTACAGTAACTAGATGCATTATTTCCACAAAATCTTAATCTTCTGGACAAAGAATAACATCATTTGTATCGAATGATAAAGCACACTGTGCTGAGGGAGTTATTGTTTCTTAGAGTACTAACTCCTCACTAATAAAAAATATTTTTATGCTGAGAAAACATTTTGTTAGTTAAAACTGTTCAGGTCATTGTCTTCTGTATATTTTTTCAGCTACTGCGATGGACAAATACGACTGCAAGTTTCAACTATATATATATATATATATATATATATATATATATATATATATATTTGCAGCTAGAATCAGAATGCATTCTAGGGATATATGTGCAGATAGGCATGAGTGAGAGAGGAGATTGGGTGAAATGGGTAGTGAGGGGGAGGGGGGGGGGGGGAATGATGAGATGGACAGAGAAAAGAGGGAGGAGATGTACAGAGAAGTTGGTTGAGGAGACAGACAGGGAGGGAGGAGGAAGAGATGGATTAGAAAGAGCGGCGATCAAAATCTGAGAACAGTGCTCTCAGAATTTTAGCTTAATTATAGACTAACTTAAGTCACACAAACAGATCCATACTGGGATGATACTGCAGCCTTCTTTGAGCTGATAATGCTGCGCCCCCTCCCCTTCCCTGTTCATAAACAATCTTTTGCAACTGTTTGGCTTTCAACTTAAATGTATCACAACAGAAAATAAATTACAAAATGAAAAATCTAGTAAAAAACTGAAAGTAAAACCAAATTTTATTTTACTGTTATGACAACGCAATGCATTTCCAGAATGATTTTCCACTGTGCGGTGGGTGTGTACTGCACTGCAACTTTCTGGCAGATTAAATCTGTACGCCGGACTGGGACTCGATCTTGGGACTTCCACCATCGGAAGGCAAGTGCTCAGCCACTAAACTACCCAAGAACGAGTTGTGTGAAGTTTGGAAATTAAGAGAGAAGGTACTCATGGAAGTAGAGCTGTGAGTGTGGGTCATAAATTGCTCTTGCATAGCTCAGCTGGTGATCACTTGCATGTGAAAGGCAAAGGTCCCAGATTCAGGTGTCAAATGGCACACAGTTTAAATCTGCCAGGAAGTTTCAGCTTTTTCCATTGGTTTTTGTGTGATGCACAAGGAACAAATTTTGTTCGCTCTTATTTAATGACTCATACTGCATACATTATTAATTAGAAGTAAATGAAAAAGGGCTATAACGAAACGCTGAAAAAATCAGTTTCTAGGATTTGTATCTTACTACACTTTTTTGCGTTTCCTTTCTATGAGTGAAGCAACTCGCTTTTATGGTCACTAAAGTCAAGTTTAACAGATGTGTCATGTGCTGCTGACAAGATAGCTATATTTGACAGTCTGCTTTCATTCATGGTTGGTTGGTTTTGGGGAAGGAGACCAGACAGCGTGGTCATCGGTCTCATCGGATTAGGGAAGGATTGGGAAGGAAGTCGGCCGTGCCCTTTCAGAGGAACCATCCCGGCATTTGCCTGGAGTGATTTAGGGAAATCACGGAAAACCTAAATCAGGACGGCCGGACGCGGGATTGAACCGTCGTCCTCCCGAATGCGAGTCCAGTGTCTAACCACTGCGCCACCCCGCTCGGTTTTCATTCATGTTTGAGCATAAGTAGTATTTTTAATATCTACAATTTTTTGAAAGTGATTCACAACATACTACGGTCATTAGAATTGTCATAAATATCCTCAAAGTTGTGTAACGTTTGGATGTAAAGACATGCTCAAAAGTTTCCGAACGACCTGAATTGCATTTCGTCTGATTCGCATGCAACCCACATAACGCAGCTGTTTAGCAGGTCCTCTAACAGCTCCTTGGTACAGCCGTTTGACTATTGAAAATGGTTCCAAGTCACCACTAGAAAACGCTGCTCTGTATCGCAATAACTCAAGATGTAAAGCAATACCACGATCTAAAAATATCAGGGAACACCTTATCACAGATAAGACTGTCATTAAGGCTTGTAAGCTCACGTTTATTACAATAAATGACATACCTGAAATGTTCCCACTCTCATTATTACGTCAGATAGGTAATGCACGTAGTAAGTTCGTCGTATTCATGATTTCCTCTTCAAAGTAACATACCGTACTTATCATATAACACAAATTGAGATTAAAAATTCAAGTTATTCATGAGCAGCTAGTTGAGAATATGTATGAACTTCAAATGACACGACGAACCATCTCGTTCTGCATATGGATTCAAACCCAGGTTATGTAGACTTAGCAAAGACTTCGTGACTGACGGAAACTAACAGTCATTCCTGATTAGGCATACAGAGAGTGATATACCTCGGTTTTAGACAGTATCAGTCAGCAAATATCAATTTTAAATCGCATAACGCAAACATTTATAACGGACGCGAATTCCTACCCAGCATCTATTGTCCCTGTTGACGAACTAAGAGAGTTCTTAAATATTTCTTCTTAACAAGTAACTTACTTGAATTGCCGTGAGGTAAAGCTTTGTTTTGGACAGGGATTCGAACCCAGAACCTAATCGGATAGATATCGACGCACAATCAACTGTGACATATCGGATTTTCTCAGCAGTAGCTAGATGTTTTAGCTGAAATGACGAGACGAAACATTAGTTTTTTTCCTTCCCAGGACTCCAACTCGGCACCTATCGCTGTTGTATTCTAGAGAAAACGAACGTTAAATATGGGTTTCTTGCACCAGCAGCGACATGTGAGCATGTTTGAACTAGAAACAATATGACGAACAGTTCAGTCCTGACTGGGAATAGAGCCCCACACATATCGTTGTTGACTACACACAAAGAGACGTCAGCTACCGAATCTTTCTCCAGCTCGGAATAACATCTTGAAGTTAACAGATATCTCGCAAATAATTCTGTGTCTCACTGGGAGTCAAAAACGTTACACATCGTTAGTGTTGACAACGAATGAAAATACATTAAAATCAAAATTATTATCCACCAGCAGATAGGTGTTCTCATGCTAGACCTTGATAATAAATAATGAAATCTTTAGCGCCGGGCCAGGATTCGAACCCATTCACGCGCAATATGTGGTGATGTTGAGGAATCTGCAGTTTTGAACAAACAACAAATTGTAGCCGAGCTGTATTGTCACGAAAGGATCAAATTGCGCGTTAAGCACGGTCTGAGTTGCATTCCCAGTTCAGAACCAATTTTATCGACATACAGAAACTCAGATAAATGATGGAATAAGTGTCCTGTGAGCCTACGCAGCGTTTGTTTCGTCACTAGAAATAAATAACTAGTATAAGAAAGGTTACTGGTGATAGAGATTCTACATGTCGCCACTCCAGACTTTATTGTGGTTCAACCTGACGTCTACGTGGTAGAGAAGGAATATCATCTTTAATGTGAATTTCAGACCACACTGCCATTATATCGTCTTCACTTGGTGTAGCCAGAAGAGAATGGAATCTGTCTCTCCCTATCTAAAAATCGTTGAAGAAGTTGGAATCTAACCCATACCATAGATATACAAACATATCATCAGTCCAACAGACCACCAAACCCTCTACTCAGTAGCTCATTTTTCTATCGTAGCGCCGTTGCGCCACACTGGTTAAGAATTCTGACACACAGGCTCCCTGTAGTAATTTGCAGCATGTTCAATAAATTCATTTACTTGCTTGACCGAATCACCATGAACTAGCTGCCTCGGGTACCCAGTGCATACATTCGACTTTATTTTGTAATCACCGAAATAAAATCACACAACTGCCACCTACACAGAACTGCTAACAGTGTAGGATGCAGAAATTTAAATAGTAAGTGTTTCTTTCCACTTGAGCTACTCTATTGCGCTATCGTGTTGTTGAAAACGTCGTGCAGTGCAAATGTGGCATTTCATAAATAAAGTTTTGTATTCCTAGAAACGCAAAATTTGCTGGTTAGCAGCGGGAAGAGGAGTTACGTGTTGTGCAGCATTGTACGTTCTTCACCTTTGCACTATGAGCCGAAAGTATTTTCTTGCGATTTCCTTATCGATGTTTTATCTGTCTGATTGTAGCTCTTTCACAGAAGGGGTAAAAACGGATCAATCAGTGAGACTGGAACTGCGAACCGTAACACAGGCTTTTTCACAGGTCAGCACGTTACCACAGAGCTGGCGAAGAAGTACTAGTCTCACCTTCCTCTTACGAGATCAGTAGTGACTAGAACTCGTAAACAGCTATTTAAAGGACGAGTTTAGTTGCGATTTCCATGTGCAACGACTTTCCTGGTCTGAAAACCGTAAATTTACAATCTTCTGTTACACCTCAAGCGATAATAGCTCAGATTATTCAATGGAAATGACAGGTAAACTCAAGTGAACTTTGAGGCTTAATTGCGTGCACACCAGGAAGTAACTCGTCGATCACAGATTTGCCAAACGTACGTTGCCTTGCTGCCAAATCTCAGTTACAGTACCAACAGGAAGACGACGAACCGATGTGATCGCACAGCGGGCTGGGAAGTGACCATAGCTGGTGTCTCCTAGTCGCGGCTGCTACGGCCTGGAATACGTAATGCGTCTGATTCGCATTTCTGTAACTAGGTTTAGAGACTGGAGCGTAGTTACTAATAATACTCAGAACTGACTGCAAACTAAGCATCATAAATCAGTAACTCTCAGTTGGGTTGATATTTCTTTGGTAAGTGTACTCAAAACTAAGAAACTCATTCACAGGCGTTTTCGTGCCTCGCTGATAGTTGAGCACAACAAACACATAAAAATAAAAAAAGAATGTGTGTGTGTGTGTGTGTGTGTGTGTGTGTGTGAGAGAGAGAGAGAGAGAGAGAGAGAGAGAGAGAGAGAGAGAAATAAAAAAGAATGAACGCCGAGCAAGACTGCTTTAAAACAAGCGTTCAGTGCATAGTGCTGTGGAATGGGGAAAAAAACCGCAAATTGGCGTTCATAAGAAGAAGAACAACACCAAAAAGGCAACAGGAGCGTAATATGTAGTAAATTGGCCACGCAACCTGCCACTGATGATGCCTTGCAGAAAATAAAGGCGAAACGCGTATGACACTAAAATTGTGTTTTATTCAGTTGCTGTCAGACAGTCCATAAGTAAAAATTATCAATATACCGTAATATTACACGCAACTGAGGAAGACAGGAATATAAAAGTTGAAGATGTATATACGAATAAAACACTTACCTTGAAACTTTGTGACAAAAGATTATTTCAGTACGATAACAAGTCTTTGGAAATCACTTATGCCCACCTGTCACAAAAGTAAGATAACAAACACGTTCCACCTCGAAATCCATTTCATCTATGTGCAGTCTTGTGAGGTTTAAATAAATCATCTTAACGGCACTAAATCGTGGTTTGTGAATCGTTTACCGGCCGTACTCCGCCGCATTTCTATGGTTGGGAGGCAAATAGCTTACTGACAAATTTCACAGAAGGAAAAGGTGGACGAAATGTCTCCCACTGGAAGGTTATGTTGTTTTATTTAAATGATTACAAAATCAGGTAAAACGAACAATCAGGTTGTCAGACACTTATTCCATCTTTTATCTGAGCTTCTGTATGTCGATAAAATTGGTTCGGAACTGGGAATGCAACTCAGACCGCCCTTATCGCGGAATTTGATCCCTTCGTGACAATACAGCTCGGCTACAATTTGTTGTTTGTTCAAAACTGCAGATTCCTCAACATCTCCACATATTACGCGTGAATGGGTTCGAATCCTGGCCCGGCGCTAAAGATTTCATTATTTATTATCAAGCTCTAGCATGAGAACACCTATCTGCTGGTGGATAATAATTTTGATTTTTAATGTATTTTCATTCGTTGTCAACACTAACGATATGTAACGTTTCTGACTCCCAGTGAGACACAGAATTATTTGCGAGATATCTGTTAACTTCAAGATGTTATTCCGAGCTGGAGGAAGATTCGGTAACTGACGTCTCTTTGTGTGTAGTCAACAACGATATATGTGGGGCTCTATTCCCAGTGAGCACTGAACTCTTCGTCATATTATTTCTAGTTCAAACATGCTCACATGTCGCTGCTGGTGCAACAAACCCATATTTAACGTTCGTTTTATCTAGAATATAACAGCGATAGGTGCCGGGTTGGAGTCCTGGGAAGATGTTTCGTCTCGTCATTTCAGTTAAAACATCTAGCTACTGCCGAGGAAATCCGATATGTCACAGTTGGTTGTGTTTCGATATCAATCCGATTAGGTTTTGGGTTCGAATCCCTGTCCAACACAAACCTTTACCTCACGGCATTTCAAGTAAGTTACTTGTGAAGAAGCAATATTTAACATCTCTCGTAGTTCGTTAACAGGGACAAGAGATGCTGGGTAGGAATTCGCGTCCATTAAAAATGTTTGCGTTATGTAATTTAAAGTTGATATTTGCTAACTGATACTGTCTAAAATCCAGGTATATCACTCTCTGTATGCCTATTCAGGAATGATTGTTAGTTTCCGTCAGTCGCGAAATCTTTGCTTAGTCTGCATGACCTGGGTTTGAATGCATATGCAGAACGATATGGTTCGTCGTGTCATTTGAAGTTCGTACATATTCTCAACTAGCTGCTCATGAATAACTTAAATTTTTAATCTCATTTTGTGTTATATAATAAGTACGGTATGTTACTGTGAAGAGGAAATCATGAATACGACGAACTTACTACGTGCATTACCTATCTGACGTAATAATGAGAGTGGTAACATTTCAGGTATGTCATTTATTGTAATAAATGTGACCTTACAAGCCTTAATGACAGTCTTATCTGTGATAAGGTGTTCCCTGATATTTGTAGTATCGTGGTATTGCTTTACATCTTCAGTTATTGCGATACAGAGCAGTGTTTTCTAGTGGTGACCTGTTGGAACCATTTTCAATAGTCAAACGACTGTACCAAGGAGGGATTAGAGGACCTGCTAGACAGCTGCGTTATGTGGGTTGCATGCGAGTCAGGCGAAATGCAATTCAGGTCGTTCGGATACTTTTGAGCACGACTGTACATCTCTAAACATACTTTTAAAAAATCATAACATCCAGTTAGAAAGTCATGTCAGTACTCATTAGCTCTTTGACTTGGAGCTCTGCTATATTTAGCACCAAAATCTGCAGCACACTATTCAGGATACTGAGTAGTTATTAAATCATTTCCTGGCAAGAAACTAAAGTTAGATGAAATAGTGTAATGTACAGCTGCCTCTAGTGATAGGTTTTACGCGTCCGGCCATCCTGATTTAGCTTTTCCGTGATTTCCCTAAATCACTTCAGGCAAATGCCGGGATGGTTCCTCTGAAAGGGCACGGCCGACTTCCTTCCCAATCCTTCCCTGCTCCGATGAGACCGATGACCACGTTGTCTGGTCTCCTTCCCCAAAACCAACAACAACCAACTGATAGGTTTTAGGTAAGTTGAGAAGCCTTCGGAAACCATGCTCGAAATTTTCATGTTCTCTCGCTCACTATGCCCAAAATCCTAGTCCTACAGGAATAATGAACAGGATCTTTTTGTAGGAAATTTAATGTAGTTAAATTTTGTACTGGGATATGGTTACTCAAAAGACCATGGTTTTCGATCTATTCAAGAATAACGCAGTTCAAGATTGTTTTTGTACGTTTCTATTGAATAAATCGAAAACTACAGACTCTAACGGTGACACATTCCAGTGCAAAATTAAACTACATCAAATTTCCTACAAAACGTTCCTGTTCATTGTTGCTGCAGGACTAATAGTTTGCGAGTAGAGAGCGAGACAATATGAAAAACGTGTGCGTGGCATTTGAAAGTGATGTGGCTTGCACAAAACCTATACCTAGTGGCAGCTGAATCAGTCTACATGCGATGCTTGCATTTATTTCTCTCGTTGTTCTGTAAATTATAGTGCCAGAAACAAATAGTACACCTGGAAAAACGATGTCGACTTTGATCCGATGACGGCACATGCCACCTGTACTATGTCATATGCCAACAGATGGCGTAGTGTCACAGCTAGCACGGCGCCATTTGTGTCTACCCTTCAATACGGAATGCTCATAGCCATATAGTTCAGTGTGGTGCAAACGTGTCAAGCAAGCAGGCGAACATGCCACGGAGAATCACTTGTCCTTCCTATAGCCAACTAAGCGATATTGCAAGGGGTCAAATTGTGGCCTTTCGGAGAATCGCCACACAAGCTGGACGTGCTGGTGGCCTAGCGGTTCTAGGCGCTTTAGTCTGGAACCGCGAGACCGCCACGGTCGCAGGTTCGAATCCTGCCTCGGGCATGGATGTGTGTGATGTCCTTAGGTTAGTTAGGTTTAAGTAGTTCTAAGTTCTAGGGGACTGATCACATCAGAAGTTAAGTCCCATAGTGCTCAGAGCCATTTGAACCATTTGAACTAACGGCAGCAGTATACAATTAATAACACGTTTCAAGTAACTGGATGACAATGTAATACGATTTCATTTTTTGCCTTCTGTCGAACTGCATGCCATACTGAATCAGTTGTGCGACGACAGAACCAACTTAACTTCCGTTAAGTTCTTCTATTATTTAGTTTTTCCACTTAGCTCTTCCACTAATGCTACATGTAAACTGAATTTTGGTCCCTGGCGAGGCATGCTTAACAAGACAACTTATGTTAATCTCAGACTATGACATTCAGAAACACTAAGAAGTGGAAATCTACAGTCGCATGAAATGAACAGATGAATTAAGCGATGATCAAACTGACCTTAGGGACGAAACTTATTCCTAGAACTGTTTACAAAATCGAAATGAGGATGCTTCGTCATATTGTTTACTAGATGCACTTTGATCCATAGCTTACTGAGCTTCTTAAGTGCTTATTGAGCTGTTTAAGTCCCACTCCCTCTCAACATTTTATCTTTAATTGTAATTGCCAAGTTCTACCTGTTTTTCTTTTCCCTACGGTTCTTAACCCTCACAATACCAAAGGGGGTACTTTGTGCCCACCTTTTGAAAATATCGTAATCTAATCTGTATAACTTGTCTTAACTACTCGTAATTATGGGGTTGTTCATAGTTGCTCATGATCTGCTGCAGTCATCGGCCTGAGTACATTGACAGTCACTGTAACACAACTACTGGAGAGCTGATTTAGTTTAATCTTGTATTAAGTTTATTCATTTTCATTATATTTTCAAAACAAAATGAAAGTATTATTACATAGGCAAGCAATACTTACAATACAAAAAGAGCAGCTACATGCTCACTTCTCAGAAACCAGAACCAAACTGACTGACTTTGCCAACATGACTGTAACTATTTATACTTTCTTAACAATCCCGAAAAATTCTCGGCATTGTTTAAAATTATTATTTCATTGATTAATAATTAAAACTCTCATCCTAAAACAAATGACATATTTCAATGATTACCTAGATTCTTATATATTAAACACATGAGTGAATTCTAATCTCTATATAAGTTGTAGAGTGTATAAACGCTTAGCTATCAAATGTTAACAAAACACTTGTTATATTTACTAATTACAGAAGATTCATATCATATAAAATGTTCCTACCAATTAACGGACTTCTACACATTAGTGTAATTAAGATTCCGTAATTATTTTCTTCGTAACTTTTTCACAAGTACATATTTCCATACACCTCTATGTCAGAAACTACTGTTTATGGTTAAAATTTACGTGTTTAAATTAGTTTTGATTAGACTGTTACTTTTCACCTGGTACCTTATATTGTACGATTTTGAAAAGAATTATTTATTGTTTTTAATGATTTATCATATCAAATTCCGTAACTGTTTCAAATTTTTGAGTAAAACTTAACACAAAAATTTAAGTCTTAGAACTGAACGTGACTTTTTGCAACAAAAGTCTTATTCATATTTTCAGGTTCAGGACCAGTCACATGCATCTGTATAACTTTAGACAGTATGTTCTCAATGAAAATCAATGACAAATAACGCAGTATGTATTTTTAAAGTTCTTTGTAGCGTTCGTAATGTACCCTCCACACGATTACGGATAATGCTTTGATATTGCGAAGATTATGCTAAAAGATATTTTCAGGTTTTGTACCCTACTTATACATCCCCATCTATTTGAAAAGAATATTGTTAATAAAAGTCAGACACGTTTAACGAAAATGTTTTTTTTTTTTTCTTTGGTGGTGGGCATGAAGAACCCCTCACCCCTTGGTACTACGAGTTATGAAACATACGATGGTACTGTTAGGGTCAATCTGCACCTTCATTTCACTTTCCCCCTTCTGCTCCTTTCCCCGTCTTCGACATAACCTCTATAGATCCTATTTACAAAGGATTTTTTACCTCTTAAAGTCGCAATGTAAAAAATATCTAAAAAATAGCATAACATTTAAAATTAAGAAATTTCGTGAAAGTAATGAAACTACCCACCTTAAAGATGTACCGGGATTAGCAAGCACGGTAGATTTTAGCAAGAAATGTATGTGGTCACTTTCCATAACTTAAATGAAGGGAACTTACTTACCTCGTGTCTTCTAGGGATGTCCCGCAGCCTTTGTCCCTCTTGGTTTCTTCTCTGTTGGTCGCGAAATCTAACGCTTGCGCCATAAACGGTGGATAATAATGTGACAAATAGTTGGATTTAGATAATAAGAATCGTAAAATTTTGGTAAGTCAACTAATTTTGTTGTATTTGATTAATCGCAAAAATTAGTAAAACGATTTCTAGATCCAGTCTATCGTCAGTGTTCATAACAAGACACACGATCATTAATCATTAGTTGCCGAGCACCGCAAACGTCACGAAAAGGCTTCTCATGATCAACATGAGATCGCACACATACATTTCTAGAGGCAACTGTAACAATTAATTCCATCTTTATGCGACGTTGCACTTCACAGATTAGTTCGCGTGTTGCTATCTCGAAAACCAATCGTAGACTGCCTGAATTAATACATCACACACGTAAGTCATCTGAGACAATTTCTCAACAAATTGTTCCGTCTTTACATGAGATCAGATTTCATCCACAGATTCTTTTATTACTTCCTCGAACAGCGATCGTGGACTGGTAGTGAGCTATCTTAGCAGTTTGCCGCCTGCGCTCGCAGATTTGCTGTTTTGCTTTTAATATTTTAATATAATGAGGACAATTTTGTTATATGATTTCTTAATTTTGTATTTTATGCTGTTTATCGATATCTTTTACTTTGCGACGTTAGGAGGAAAAAGATCTGTAAATAGATGGCACTCTTTATCACTGCAGGCCGCAATTTACATCTGTTTCAAGCTCAACATTGACCTAGCCTTTAAGTATCTGACACACGTACTTGGGGAGCGAGCTTGAGGACTGCGTACTAAGGATAAAAGGCTATCTATACATATTAAGATGCACTATGTACCATACGTTTGCTGTCGTAGATGATAATTTTTGTAAATCGTTACAATAGACTAAGACATTAACTTTTTCAGTACTGTATTGATCGTCGTTCCGCTGACAGTATGTCGGGAATATATAATAACCTATACAATATTATGAATGTATGTGTGTGGTATTTAGTCTAATGTGCTCCACTGTTTACTACGTTTTAAATGATTAATGTAATAACTGACTTTAAAATGATAAGAGCCCAAGTACCATGACATATTAAATATACTCGAATTACTGTTTCAAGAGTCCGGTGCGCAAGGGAACTATGGACGTAGACAATTTTCATTTTGGCTAGAGCAACAGTCGTGTGAATGATGCTGCCGTCATTTGACTGTAATAATTTTGTTATTGTTATACGATCCAGATTTCGGGCTTAGGCCACTTTCAAGTACATATAAATAAGTATTTGCACTTGAAAATAAAAATTATCACAGCCAAATTGTAGCAGCGTTATTTAAAAAAATATATGGACATTGAGCTTTCGTAACTTTCAGCCATGCACCACCACCAGGGTCTTTGCATAAGTAATGGATTTAAACACTGCAAGAGGGCTACATTCACTACCGCAAGAGGACTACATTCACATCACGACACTGGTGTATGAAATAGTGTTGTGATCCGTTGCGGTCATCTCCTAACACTAAAGTCCATGGATGTAGCTTCTCACGGCTGCACGTTACGTAAGAGTAACGGTTATCACTGCCGTGGCGTGTTAATAAAATGTGACACCGCCTGGATGAAGACTTTTATGTTGTTCCAGTCTTGCATCCACGCTTGTCTTGGTAATTGTAATGTAGATCTTTCGACAAGTACACGGAATCTTATATACTCCACTTGCTGACAGAGGAGGGCGTTTGTCCTTCACAGATTGGAGTGGAGAAAGCGCGATGCGCCGCCGCCGACATCCACAACGTACACGCGGACATTCCTGGGATAAAGATGAAACTGGAAATACGGCCAAAGAGTGTCATTTGACGGTAGCGGAGTAATATGTAACCACACTGCGGAACTATTCGAACCCTAATGCTTAGAAAAGTCTAAAGAAGGCATTTATTCAACAGTGTCTGTCTAATTACTGCTGCTGTTATTTGTGTTAATCATATAACATAGCTGAGGTCTTACGACGCAGATCGCGAGGTCGGTAATTCAGAGTGGAAGTTGACTGGTGCGGCGGTGGGTTAGAGTGCTCGAACTTTAGGACTGGAAGGCGGGAGTTTAAAATTTTGTATTGATGAATAAGCGGCACTATACCTCTCTCCTAAAACCTTTCCGAAGAATGAGTGGCCGGCCTGTATGGCCGAGCGGTTCTAGGCGCTTCAGTCTGGAACCGCGAGACCGCCACGGTCGCAGGTTCGAATCCTGCCTCGGACATGGATGTGTGTGATGTCCTAAGGTTAGTTAGGTTTAAGTAGTTCTAAGTTCTAGGGGACTGATGACCACAGATGTTAAGTCCCATAGTGCTCAGAGCCATTTGAACCATTGAAGAATGAGTCTTATTTAAATTGTTGAATCTACTTCAGTTTCGTGACCACTGCTGCAGATGTCAAAGATTATAAATATGTTCGTATCGGCTTAAGTGGACACAAGAAATAGCATCCAGTTTCAGACATCCTATAAAGACTGTGTTAGGGATCCTCTTATGATCACTGCTACACTTAACCTTCAAATAAACCTTTCAAACAGCTACACACTATTAAATATTTTCTTTTGGTTGAAATACATCGTTCTACGAAAAAAGTGAAGCAAAGAGATTACGACTCTGAACTCGTCGTTCCTCTGCTGTCTAATAGCGGAAATACACAAACTCTACAAGTCATTGCAACGTGACGTGTAATATTGGTTGGTCTACATTAATTTCGAACTTGTTTCTTTTTTTGACAGCTTTTTTATGGCAGCTTTTCACATGTTACACATGTTACATGTCTTTAAAGAATATTTATTTGATCTTACAATGAAGGCTTTAACAATCGGACATCATAGTTTCATAGCTGCTGATGAGTCTTCCGAGCTGTATTGCCGTGGTCGAAGGCAGTTTTCGGTTCCTGACGTCCCGTAAAGACCTGCGCTGGGCATCTTCGGGGATGCTCCTGGTGACGCTGAGTATTTTCGACTCACTGGTCGGACGTCGGAGAGTGACATAAATACTGTGCAAAGTGGGTGTGGTCGAGTTTTCACGTGATCGGCAGAGACTATTTTTGTCAGATGAAATTTAACTATCAACTATCACCTCTCGAGGATAAAAAATTTTTCTTTATTCTATTATGACGATCGTTTCTCCTTGTGTAGGTTGGCGTCAACAAAACATTTTCGCATTCGGAGGAGAGAGTTGGTGGTTGGAATTTCGTGAAGATACCTCGCTGCAGCAAAATACGCCTTTGTTTTAATGATCTCCACCCCGAATCCTGTATTGTGTCCGTGACAATCTCTCCACTATTTCTCGGTAATACAAACCGTGCTACCCTCCTTTTAACTTTTGTCGATGTAGACCTACTCCGTTCATCCTACCTGGTAAGAATCCCACACCGCGCAGCAGTACTCCAGCAGAGGTTGGACAAGCGTAGTGTAGGCAGTCCCTTTAGCAGATCTGTTGCATCTTGTAAGTGTTCTGTCAATGAAAAATAGTTCGGTTCGCCTTCCCTACAACTGTGGATAACTCCTACTTCCTTTCTTCAATATTGGTGTGACCAGTGCAATTTTCCGGTCTTTGGATACGGATCTTTCTTCGAGCAAGCGGTTTTATATGATTTTTAAGTATGGAGCTATAGCTTATATATTTCGAAGGCTTTTCTATACTATTACCTCTCTGTCTGAATAGCCATTCAGGGTCCAGCGACCGAATAAAAGTAAGTAAAAGGACAACACTAAAACACAGCGATGGAAGAACACAGTTTCTGTTCCTTTTATAAAAAAGTAACTGATCAAGTTGGCGAGATTTTACAGTTAAATGACATGAGGCCGATATTTGGACCAACTAAGAAAGCATGTCAAGCACTCCGATCTATAAAGGATAAACGCCCTCCTCTGTTAGCAGGTAGAGCGTATCAGAGTCCTTGTACTTGTGGATAGGTCAACTTTGGAACTACAGGCCTTGGTGCCAATGATGTTCGTATGTGTGTTTGGCGCCGTGCAGGTGAGCGCCACAATCAGGACTGCATACGACCGAGGCACACAGGGCCAACACCCGGCATCATGGTGTGGGGAGCGATCTCCTACACTGGCCGTACACCACTGGTGATCGTCGAGGGGACACTGAATAGTGCACGGTACATCCAAACCGTCATCGAACCCATCGTTCTACCATTCCTAGACCGGCAAGGGAACTTGCTGTTCCAACAGGACAATGCACGTCCGCATGTATCCCGTGCCACCCAACGTGCTCTAGAAGGTGTAAGTCAACTACCCTGGCCAGCACGATCTCCGGATCTGTCCCCCATTGAGCATGTTTGGGACTGGATGAAGCGTCGTCTCACGCGGTCTGCACGTCCAGCACGAACGCTGGTCCAACTGAGGCGCCAGGTGGAAATGGCATGGCAAGCCGTTCCACAGGACTACATCCAACATCTCTACGATCGTCTCCATGGGAGAATAGCAGCCTGCATTGCTGCGAAATGTGAATATACACTGTACTAGTGCCGACATTGTGCATGCTCTGTTGCCTGTGTCTATGTGCCTGTGGTTCTGTCAGTGTGATCATGTGATGTATCTGACCCCAGGAATGTGTCAATAAAGTTTCCCCTTCCTGGGACAATGAATTCACGGTGTTCTTATTTCAATTTCCAGGAGTGTACAAAGAAAAGCGTGAATGCAAGACTCAAAGAACATAAAACTCTTTGTCGAGTAAGAAAACAGAAAAATCAGCTGTAGCAGAGCATGCTTTTCATTTAGTAAGTCATGAAGTGAAGTTTTCCGACATCAAAATTTTATCTACCGTAACAAATTGTTATCCGCAACTATATAACCATAGTGATAATTTTACAGAAAAGAAGAAGCCATGAAACAATGATATATGGGCACTGGCACTGCAGAATCCATAGACATGTTTTCATCCTTGACGTGCGACAATCGATCGTTAAATTTCATCTCTTACAAAGATTGTCTCTGATGATCACGTGTAACCTCGGCCACACCCACTTTGCACAGTATTTATATCACTCTCCGACGTCCGACCGGTCAGTCGAAAATACTCAGCGCCACCAGGAGCACCTTCGAAGATGTCGAGCGCTGCCCTGGGAGCTTCAGATAACTAAAAGTTTCTTCGAGCTCGGCCAAACAATCCGGCAGCTTCATCAGCAAATACAAAATTTATTGTCTTTTACGTCAGATATAAAACAACTAGAGCTAAGAAATAAAGGATGCAAGCAGGATTACTCGTAATATAGCAGTACTCTGCGAAACCATCATAAATGAGTTACAAGATTACATGAATCATTAGACCCTTCCTACGTAGAGTACAAATTCTAAGATGCGATGTGCTGTGTATTGCTGAAAAATTAAGTATAATCATATAAATCACTAGCTATCGCACAGACGTACCTGTGGTGGAAATATGTTGTTGCTGAAAGATCCCTCAAACAAATATTAAACGTTTTAACTGCTTAAGTGATCTTCTTAAACTATATTTATACAGAATGGATTTCTTCCTCAACTAATTTGTGCTAAATATTCCTCTTTAAATAGAAAGTTCAAGTTAACGTAACCATGAAGTAGTACGTACACTGGCGGAAAAAACCGCAACACAAAATAATAATTAATGTAGAGTAACGAAAGTTTGGGAATATATTTGTCTAGTTAACATATTTATTTTATTTATTGATTTATTTAACCTGGCAAGATTAGGACCATCAGGCCCTTTCTTACATCTAACCAGGCATTCTACTTATTTTACATTCATACTTTTTAGTAGGCATGTTAAACTACATCTAGTACAAAAAGCGAAATAAACTATTAGAAAGGTACACCTGGAAAAATACATACATATAGAGTTTATATTCGTAGATCATAAGTACTGTTACAATTAGACATTATTGAAGAGACAAATTTTAGATAGGAGTGCTGGCAGCAGGGAGTATGAGGGAGACTCATGGTGAAGGGAGGAGAAGAATAGACATGATGAAACATAATTAAGGAAATATAAAGGAAAAGAAGATTGCCTGGCTAATAGAGATAGATGAAGAGGAAGGCATCTCAGGAGCAACTCATTAACATTGCAAGATCACAGTTTACTACAAGCGCGAGATAAGCTTTTGCATATGTGAACTACTGGTACATTAATAACCGTTGCAGCCGCCAGAATGTTGAATACAAGCATACAAACTTGCATGCATTGTGTTGCGCAGGTGCCAGGTGTCAGTTTGTGGGATGGAGTTCCATGACTGTTGCACTTGGTCGGTCAATAACAGGGACGTTAACGCTCTTTGCGGAAGATGGAGGAGTTGTCGTCTGAAGATGTCCCACATGTGCTCGACTGGGGACAGATCTGGTCATCGAGCAGGCCAAGACAACATGTCAGACTCTCTGTCGAGCATGTTGTGTTACAACAGCGGTATCTAGGCGAATGTTGTTTTGTTGGAAACACCCCCTGGAATACTGTTCTTGAATGGCAGCACAACAGGTCGAATCACTAGACTCACGGACAGATTTCCAGTCAGGGTGCGTGGGATAACAGTGAGAGTGCTCCTGCTGTCATACAAAATCACACCCCAAACCATAACTTCACATGTAGATGCAGGGTGTCTAACACTGCCCTCAAATGGTCTTCTTCTAACCAACACGTGACCATCACTGGCATCGAGGTAGAACTAGTTTTTATCAGGAAAAACAGACCGCCACCCATCTTTCCAATGAGCTCTCTCTTGACATCACTGAAGTCGCAAATGGCAGTGGTTTGGGGTCAGTGAAATGCACACTACTGGGTCACTGGCTCGGAGCTTTGCTTGAAGTTACTGATTTGTAACAGTTCGTTGTGTCACTGTGGTCCCAACTGCTCCTCACATTACTGCTACCTACGCAGTGCAATGCGCCAGAACCATGTGCCGAATACGATTGTCTTACCCTCGTTATTGCCGCGCGGCTGTCCAGAGCCCAGTCTTCTTGGAACCGTACATTCTCGTGAACACCTCTGTCAGCTTCTTATAGCCTTATTACACGACCTCGTTCAAATTCATTTTCAGGGAGGTGTCGATAATGGCGTTGTGACCTCCCCCTCACTTATCGACCTTAATGACAGTGAAAGATTAAACCGCGTGCACCTAATGGAAATTTGGGAAAAGCAATCGTCACCGAAGTTAATTTGTCGGTAAAGAGGGAGGAAAGGATTACATCTAAATGAAAGGAAAAATGCAAATGAAATTGGTGGAAATTAATTTTGAGAAAAGGGTAAAATTAATAAAGAAAGTAAATGTGCGGTCGTTACATTAACAATTAATTGCCGTTAATTAGATATTTGAGATTTGGGGAAAATTACGGTCGCCAGTCCTATGGACAACTACTATAATAACTGAAAATGAAAGATTAATGCACATATAATTAGCACTAAAAGCGTGGCAACTGCAGACTGAGACGTGCTGTGTGAAAACTGAATGTTTGTCAGAAGTAATGAATTTCGCTACACTCTGACTTAATTTAGCAAAAGAATTAAGAAAACCGGAAAATTGAAAGTTCATTTAGAGACTGAAATTAATAGTGAACTTTGTTTCTGAAGCACTACGAAATTCAATAAAATAAGGTTTGTCTTGGGCTACCTCAACAATCATTTCAAAAGCAACTTTAATCTCCGCAATTTAGAAATAAGAGATTTAACTTTGAGCTTGAATTAAATGATTCTGAACAATTAACAATAGTAAAATTTAGTACGTACCAAGCTGAGCTGCAGTCACAGGTAAGCTAAAATATGGTAACAAAACTCGCACTCTTAATTTCTGTTTGTGTAATCTAAATATTGTAGCCAGCTATGAATACTTTAACTGAATTTTGAAATTAAAGCAGTGAAATGGAATGATATTACTTTAATGCTGGTGTTTGAATTTCAACGACACTCGGGTTCATTCCGGAAAACGAAGGGACCCTGCTTGGTAATGCAATTGGGACAATGAGCAACAAAGGTTCATGCTAAGTTGCTGTAATTCTGAGGCAAATTTTAAAAGCTGAGGTCTGCCATACAGTTCTAAAACTTTACGTGCTTCCAGTCTCCCTTGTTGGTTGATTGAAGGTTTGAAGTCGTCGATCGAGGAGGTGGCGACGATCACTCATTGTCGGCCGTCGCTGCTGCAGAAGCTGGATCTTGGCGCGCCTCCTTCTCGACACGGTCACCAGGCGAAACGGGCTCTTGATGTGCGCCAGCTAATGCTTCCCGTCCGCGACACCGTGTCAGAAACTATCATAGCAAGTCGAGCGCAATTACATGCTGCTAAACCCCGGAAGCGCGGCAACTCGCGGGAGCGTCACTCAACACACCTGCTTTACCGCCCTACCCCAGCCAGACTCTGCTCTGACCGCGCTCCATGCGGCAGAGTTAACACTACAAAGATCCTAAACACTTTGGTTCTTCACACGACCTATCGATGTAATCGTTCGATAGCATAGTTTTCCCTAGGCCAGACCCAGCGTAAAAATACAAATAATATTTACAAAACAAACCAATTATACATCGACATAAATGCATAAATAGTAAAACAATTACAATATATAAAGACAAGAAATGTTATATCTTCAGGTAACAAAATAAGGAAACACAATTTATAGTACAATGGATGGAAATAGGAGGATATGCATTTCTGGCGTTACAGCGTCTTTGTCGCCTTAAAAGCATTCTTGACTAACATCAACTCACCACATCCAATCTCAAAAGTAACTAACCCTCACGACTGTTACAGCGTGTATGATTTGCATCCCCACTGAGGCAATAATAGCGCTACTCTTACATGACGGGCGCAAAATCTGAATAGACATAATCTTCCATATGTAGAAATACGGCCACTAACATTCGTTTACGTTACAAAACTCCTTCTTGGAGTTGCGATATTTCTCCGTCAGTATACTTTTACAGTAAAGTGTACTGACATGAGTGAACTTTTGATTTTGTCTCATACCGCTGACACCATTAAGAATTAAACACTACTTTTACACTTATATTAAAATATGGGATTGTAACATTAAGTTTATTTGGTTTTGAATATGTTAAATATAAAATCTTTCTTTTTGTGGTATATTTTTATACAATCCCAAACACTGTTCCCAATATCGGGTGGCTCCTGTTAAGGGGTACCACCTTTCCTTACAATTTTACCGGCTGTTGTGGCCGAGCGGTTCTAGGCGCTTCAGTCCGGAACCGCGCGACCGCTACGGTAGCAGGTTCGAATCCTGCCTCGGGCATGGATGTGTGTGATGTCTTTAGGTTAGTTAGGTTTAAGTAGTTCTAAGTCTAGGGGACTGATGACCTCAGAGCCATTTGAACCATTTTTTTCTTACAATTTTCAGTTAGAAATATTACAATACAATCAGTATTACTAGACATAGTTTAACAAAGTTTCCATAAATAGATAATGTACTGCTTGAGCCATACATGCACAAAAAGAAAACACTTAAATGAAAATTATATATTTACTTTAAATCAACTGAGGTAGGTCTAAATGTAAGGGAAAACAACTAAAATGATTACGTAGGGTTTCTTGTTCAGTTACTTACACTTCAAGCACATGAAATTTTTTTTCGGAGTACCTGCACAGTTTGTGTGAGCCCATTTCAGGCATTTTTGACAATGGATCCTCTCTTCACCTGAATGATCATCTGGGAGCAACCCTGCACAATACCCACATTGAGCATCAGTTTCATCTTCGGTTTCATGTCCCCAATTATCATCTCTGACAGAGAAGAAAATTCTGAATCCTCTGAAGTAGATGAAAGTGGAAGAGCTAGAGATTTTCTTCCTCCTTTCCCTATCTGTTTAGTAGGGCTAGTTGACGTTCTGTGTGCCTGGGAATCCTTCTTCGTAATCTTCTGGGACTCTTTAGTCAGTATAGGCCTCCCAGTTTTTTTATTATCAACTCTGACGATCTTCATTTGACTACATGCTAGTCGTTGTTTATGTGGCGATGAAGTTATGATCTTCACAGAACCTGCTCTTGAACTTCTTTGGACAGCGGCATCAGAAATAGATGGCAGAGGACTCAAGTGTGCAGATCGCACCAAATAACTTGACGAATAAATTTATGACCTTGAAGAGGGTGAGTTTTGTCCAGAACAACCTGCTATGTCGTCAGCAATAGGAGTAGAATTGGATAACAGGAAACACTGGTCTGCAGAACTCACAGCTACCCGTGTTGAAGCTATAGGCCTATCATCAGTTGTTTGAAGTCCATTGAGAGGCGACTGTTGATCTTGGCGCTCCGTAAGTGCTTCATTTCCAGAGTGTACGACAAAGTTATGGCTTCTGAACAGATTTAGGTTCAGCCGATAGAGTCCACTTTTTATAACACCGTTAACTGCCGTTTCAACTGTTGCACCGCGGAGACATGCATTGCCAAATAATTTTACCACCTGGCGTATTGTAACCGTGCGAGGGAAATTATTTTTTATCCACGTCTCAATTTCCTGGCAGTAGAAAGTCTCGAGCGATTTCATAAATGCCTGTTCTAGTAGCTGCATTTTATGAGAGCTGTGAGCTGGACACCATGCAACTGAAACACCACTTTCCCTTCCCAGCTCAATGTCACCGATGTTTCTAGTGTGGGCGTAATGGCCATCAAGTATGAGTACGACATGGTTTGATTTCGTCGGTTTTACTACTGCGATATAATATCTCAACCACTTCGTAAAAATATCTGCCTGTATCCATCCTGAAATATGACAGGCATGGACTGGCCCTCGAGGAGTTCCATCCATGTGATCTACTTGCACTTTTTGCGTGGAAATACAGTTAAAGGTGAAACATAACGTCCGGAAGCATTCATAAAAGAATAACAATAATGAGGCAGCCACGTTCTACGGATATCGATGGAGCCACTGATCGTTTTCCTTTTAAGGCAATCACTTCAGTGTTCTTGTGCCGCACTACACTGATCCCTGTTCCATTGCTGTTATATTCCCGTTTAGGATTGATATTACTTTTCTCCATTTACGGTTCCAATATTTTGAAAAACATATTCACATTGTCCTCACAAAAGGATTTCACACGAGCCGTCGAAATTTCCTGTAGCATTCTAACAGACAGTGTTGATGAATAGCGGTTTAGAAATCTATGCATTCACTTTTTACCGGGAGATTCAATTTCTTCATTGAACTTATTTGCGATATTATTTTCCACGGTAAGCTTAAACCAGTCCTGGTTACCCCAAAAAATCCCTCCTCCATTAACAAGCAACGCATTATCAAGTCACATTGAAGATCGATGGAAATATAAGCTTTTTTCCTAACTTTGTAGTAATATCTTCATTGTCAGATTCTCGCCCTTGATTTGCATATCTTTCTAACGTTGTTCGTGGTATACAGAAATATATAGTTTCTTTTAAGTAGCCCATTTCTTTCCTTAAAACTTCTCCCACAGCTCCGTTCATTTGGTCTTTATCCCAAGTCTTTCTTTTCTTCAGTGAAGGCACCTAGTAAAAAAATATATGTAATATAATGTATCTTCTTCCTTTCAAAAATATTATAAAGAACTTATTCGACCGTAAGAAAATAAATTGCTAAATAAGCTCCTCTAAACACGGGACATCCCATACTACATATCACTAAGTGCCCCATATTAAGCTCCTTCACTTTCCTTCATAACCACATGCTATACACATGCACGGAAGTGAATAAATACTGAAAGAACATGTACTTATCATTAAAACGAAATAAATAAAGCACTTATGAGCTCAAAATGCCCAACTTCCAGCAACGATTTCCCTAACTCTACAAAAATTTTTGGGATGGCAGATACAAACAAACGCACGCACGCACGCACGAGCCCACTAACTGCTTCCGGTCATAAGATGGCGTAGTAGCGCATAAAGAACAAGTTCTGATACTTGTCAGTAGCTGTCAAGTGCCAACAGTTGATAATAAGAAGGCACCCCATATTAGGCGGTACCATCATATTATGAGCCTTTACCCTATTCCGTTCCCTTGAGTATACAACAATCTTTTTTCGAGCCTTCCTAAGTCTTTGTGGAACTAGCATACATTTATTTCATTTGACGGAATTTGTGACTTTAAATCGTTTCGAGATCTGTGGTGGCCGAAGACTATCCTTTGAAGTGTTTCTAGAGTGAAACTTCACGTATGGGCGCCGCCGACAACAGGGACGTTGGACGAAGCATATTGAGATAAAAGAAATAGTAGAAAAATAAGGACATATTGTCGAAAAAAATCCCTTTCGAGGAAAAAACTTTATAGTTATGTTGGTATCGGTGGCGACGCCGCTAAACACCGAGCTACAGCCCGGCATAAATTGTGGAACAGTCCATTGTTCGCCTAAATGCCTGCTCAAAATACCCTAGAGGTATTTTTCCTCGTAGTAAATACGAAGGGACGGCCATCGGGACACCGGGAGAGTCGCCTCTAGCTGCGTTCGTAGGCCTCGCTGCGGCCGGCAACCGTCATTTGTCATCCGTAATAGCATTTTGCTGGCGCTCTCTGGCGCGCCGTACTAATATGTTTTAATTAAGCGCGGCTTTATGCAGTTAGCAGCGGAGCTTATACATCCCCCGAGGCGACGGGGTAGCAAAAGGCAGCCGTGTTGTCTGCTCCGCTCACAGCAGCCGGGGAAAGCAGTGCCACGGGACGTGAGGAGTGCTTATTTCATTAGATTACGCGCTCGCGCGCTCGAGCGCGCACACACACGCACGAAATATTAATACAATGAAAAGCTTTAAAATGACTACCACGTAACTATAAGCCCCGGGGACCGCGGAGGAGCAGCGCGTCTGCAAACTAAATCCTCGACCAATCCGCTTTTCATTTCCGCAAGTAATAACACGCGGAGCGCAGCGCAGAGGGCGTAGCGAGTTGGGCGCCGAGTTTAGATAGCAAGATTCGCCGCCGCCTTATTTGAATGTGCCGCGACTCCCCGCGGCGTATGCCCGCCGCCGCTTCTGCCCGCTGCGCTGCGCCTCGCGAGATTAACTGCCGCTCATAAAATAAAGAACAATAAACTCGAGTGCGCCCCGAATTCCGTACAGCTCTAATTAAAAGCGCGAAACACATTAAATGCGCAAATAAAATTAAACGCTTGCGGTTTTCCATTCCGACTCCGTATACTCGGCGAGCGAGCCGTTAGGTGGCGTCTAGCGCATAAAATAACTTCTGCCTCTCGGAATTTGCCCGTAACATACGGATACAAATGCGCCGCCAGCCGTTCTGCGGTGTGCTGGCGGAGTACGGGAAATCTAAAAGGATAGCCAAGGAACAGAATATAACGCAAAAGGAAAAGCGTCTGCGGGAATTCGCATTCAAAACGCGCATTGTATTTACTAAAATTTCCTGCAAAATATCTTTTTCCACTACAGACTATAGCCTACCAATTAAGTCTAACATAGTTTTATATTTTTCACACCCTTTCAGATTTGTCTTAAGGGAAACAAAATGGTCGACATTCGTGCACGAGTTCTAGTAGTCGAATTATCAGCCCCATGATCACTTTGCATATAGACATTTACCATAAACTTGTAGAGAACCTGTGCTCTCAGTTAACCCTTTGACCCCCCCGTGGTTTCTGGCGCAACGTACTATTTTATTCATTTTGTTTTGAAGTACCAACGCTCTTACCACGAAATCGCCGATGCTAAGACAGCTCATGTTCAAGGCTTTCGTAGTATCGGTGGTTTCGTGCCAAAGACATTAGTACTGCAAAGCAAAAAGAATAAAAGGGTGGGTTGCGTCAGAAAAAACTGGGGCTCAAACTGTTATAGGAAGATGAAAGGCAGTACTGCTTCTTACAGGAAGTTGGAAGTACACGGCACACGTCTCGTCAATCGCTGTCTTATATCCATCAAATTCCCATACGATAATAATTAAAGGTTTGAGGCCGTCTCGTTCGCAGGACTTGTCTGCTTATAAATTTGATCTGTGTTGATACGAGGCGTGTTTTTTAAGTAAGTACCGTTTTGAAATTAAAAAAATACGTGCTAAGATATCTCAATAATTTTATTTTTACATGAAAGCCTGTACCTTAATCTAGGCACTGACGCCATTACAGTCTGATTCTTCCTTGTTTACGTTGTGTACTGAGTGTTTAAGATGCCTCCGATAATCGTGAGAACCCGCCGACAGTGAAGTACGGGCTGTTATAAGATTTCTTAGTGCTAAGGACCTAAAAGCGATCTATATTCATCGTGAGATCTGTGCAGTTTACGGAGAAAACATTATGAGTGATGGAATGGTAAGAAAGTGGGTGAGAGCATTTAAAGATGGCCACACAGATGTGCATGATGAACAACGGAGTGGGCGTCCTTCGGTCGTTATTGAAAGTTTGGTGCAGGAAGTGGACAATAAGGTGAGAGAAAACAGACGCTTTACGATTTCCTCCTTGTGGGATGACTTTCCTAATGTTTCTCGTAGTGTTGTATGGAATTGTGGCCGAGCACTTGAATTACCGAAAATTGTGCGCACGTTGGGTACCAAAAATGTTGACGGATGTGCACAAAACCAAACGTTTAGACAGTGCATTCACTTCCCTTGAGCGGTACCACAACGACGGTGATGATTTCTTAAGCTAAATTGTTAGGGGCGATGAAACATGGGTGGCCTACGTCACACCAGAATCAAAGCAACAGTCAATGGAAGTTGAGCAAGGGCATCGTTTTGCTGCAAGACAATGCCCGTCCGCATGTGGCAAATCAGACCAAAGATCTCATCACATCTTTTCGATGGGAAACTGTAGGTCATCCTCCGTACAGCCCCGATCTTGCTGTTGCCATCTGTTCCTGCACTTGAAGAAACACCTGGGCGGTCAGCGTCTTCAAAACGATGACGAAGTCAAAACAGTCGTGATGCAGTGGTAACAAGTCAGGCGGGAGACTTCTATGAGAAGGGTATTCAGAAATTGGTACAACGTTATGACAAGTGCCTCAATATTAACGGAAATTATGTAGAAAAGTAGATTAAGGAACAGGCTTTCATGTAAAAATAAAATTATTGAGATATCTTAGTTCGTCTTTTTTTAATTTCAAATGGTACTTACTTAAAAAAACACGTCTCGTATATATAAGGAAAAGTAAACGAAAATAATGCTAAAACAGCACAAAAATCGATAGAGGTGCAAAGTGTAATGCATTAATTTTCTTTAAAAAAACTTGATTTTAAGTAACTGTTTTCTATTGGATACAAAATTCAGTATTTAATAACATGCTACTTGATTACCGTTTGACCTTGGTAGCCATAACGAGATCTGAAAACGAAAAAGTTCAATGAAAACATTTCAGTAGATTTATAAAAAAGAAAACGGACTTACTAAATATGAGACTATAGAGAAAAAAATTACCTGAAGATTACAGCAGCGACACGGAGGTAACGTAGTTAGTATATAGAAAAACAAGAGCGGAAGTGCATATTTATAGCTAAAGCAAAAGTTTACATTGATTGGAGGTAGTGGTGATTGTGAAATACCTGCCACAAACAAAAAGTTAAATATAATGTGTGTGACAAAACAATCGTAACAAACAAGATGCATAGTGGGATCTAATTTTACCTTTGTACACGTACACACCATCGACGGGTATGTAAATTATTAAGAGTTGGAATTGTATGTGAAAGATAGGTCGGCCACCAGAGTGCGTTGTTGTGTTTCGTTTCAGTGCTGTTTCCATGCCTGACAAGGTATGGTAGGGGCGTGAACGGTGTCAGATGTTGAGTGATCACTGTAACAAAGACGGAGATGCCGTGTAATTGTTTAAGACAGCGTTATCAGCAGCTGACGGAGCGAAAAGGGCCTCATTGCGGGTCTCCATTTCGAATAGTGCAATATCCAGAATTGTGTAGCATACGGATGTGACAGTCGCCCGATGTTGGACAGTTTTGCAGACTCGTCACCAAGGTTCCAGTCGACCATCTCTGACCAACACGAAGGAGGATCGCCGTACTGGGCACCAAGCTGTCCGCGATTAATTAACTTCCTGTAATATTCCGTGTAATCCCATACCTTTGGTCGAGTACTAGCAGTCGCTGGACTGGGGATTAACCGATCCATGCGTAGGCCGCAGTCAACACCACACCATGAGCCGCTGCGTATGGAGTGCTGCTGAGACTGGGAAGCATGGACTGCTGTCGCGTGGCGGCCCTTGTCTCTGGCGATGACTCGCGGCCCTGCACTACCCCCAATGACCATTGCCGCCGAGTATGTCGGTGACCTGGGGAGAGGTCCCATCCCTGAAGCGGTTTGGAAAGGCACAGCGGTGTTAATCCTCGTATACTGCGTCCGCATGTGTTACCTCTCACGCGTCAGTAGCGCGGTGACATTTTAACAAGGCAACCCTCGTCGACACATGGCAAATGTCTCTACGAACTGTCTGCGCGATGTTGAGAATTTGAAAAAAGTCAGGCAACCAGTTGCAAATAAAGGTTTATTCGAACCCTTGACCTTGGTTTCGACATCTTCAAAATTTTCTTCTTCAGAATGTGCTCATCACACGCTGCGAAAGTACACTGAATAAACTCAAAACGGTTGTGGTCACATCAGACATTCGTCTCAGGGACACAAATAATCTCAAACCATATCTTAAAACTGCAGCAGCATGGTATTTCAAGTGTTAAGATTAAATGACAGTTAACATAGCCGGCCGAAGTGGCCGTGCGGTTAAAGGCGCTGCAGTCTGGAACCGCAAGGCCGCTACGGTCGCAGGTTCGAATCCCGCCTCGGGCATGGATGTTTGTGATGTCCTTAGGTTAGTTAGGTTTAACTAGTTCTAAGTTCTAGGGGACTAATGACCTCAGAAGTTGAGTCCCATAGTTCTCAGAGCCATTTGAACCATTTTGAACAATTAACATAAAGCTCTTATTGACATAGAAGTTGACTTGTATGCAAAAATATACATTTATAACTTCTGGCTTTTAACTATGCATATAAAGAACAGCGAATGTCTGCGTGGTGCTGCGATACTCTCGCTGCCAAATCCGCCCACGGATGTCAACGTTCTCCCAGAGCCAGTGTCCAAGATATCAAGGACCACTCACAAACGTTGTGGGCGAGCTTTCCTAAGGAGAAAATACGTCTTTATGACACCCTCCCCGACCGAATCAGTGTGTGCATGCAGGCCAGATGGGCTACAACATCATACTGATAAATGGGTTCTTACTGCCAAGTTTTTCTAAATTTAGCTCCATTTTGTAATCACGGAAATACTCGTAACATCACATGCGCTTTCAACCCAGAAAGTCTCATTTCGTTTCCTTCTCCCCTACGGGGCAGTTAATTTATAAATATACACTATCTATACTGAAACAGAGAAGAGAGTAACTTCAATATATTTCTAAAATCTGCTTTAATCTGTATTTTTAAAAAAGAAATAAAGATTTAATACACCGGTGGTTATACTCGTAATTAAACTTTCCATTTAACACGTTGTAGCACAGAAACTAATTACCGTACGAGTACCAAACGTGGCACCCAGAGTAAGGGGTGCATGATTTCCATGCCCCACAGCGCCACAGAGTCTAGTTCCCACTATGGTCACCATATACCGTGATTTAGTCATTCTGATTCCATAGTCTCACACACCTGCTCAGTCGCAGTGCACTTGTTGACGTGTCAACATGAGCTTCGACAGAAGGAGCACTGCATTATTGGTGAAGCTCTGTTATCAAAACAACAGTAATGCTGCAGCTGCACTTCGAGAATATCGCCGGCTGAAAGGATTACGCTAGGGTCCTCTTTCTCCACCTGCTGTGCGGAGCATCATGAAGAATTTCGAAGCAGCTGGAGAGCTGGAGGTCGCTCCGAGAAGAGGCCGACGACCGCTTGCATCACAGGTGGTTGATGAAATTGCTATGGCAGATAACGCTATGCGCAATTTCTCATCGTCAGGCAGTGCGCGTGCTGAGTCACGACAGTCGAACATCCCGAGGTCCATTGTATGGAAACTGCTTCGATTCATTCTCGGTGATCAAAAAGTCAGTATAAATTTGAAAACTGAATAAATCACGGAATAATGTAGATAGAGAGGTACAAATTGACACACATGCTTGGAATGACATGGGGTTTTATTAGAACAAAAAAAAGGTCACAAAATGTCCGACAGATGGCGCTGGACAGCAAAACGTCAGTGACTGCGCATGACAAACGTGTACAAAAGGAGCTGTAATGAGAGAGAGAATCCGATGCGCCAGCAGTCGCAGCATGTTGACGTTACCTGAAAAGACGCTTTTAGTGAAGCTGTGTTATCAGAATGGGAAATGTGCTAGTTCAGCGTTACGATCCTATCGCCATAGGAAGGGGATTCGAACGGGTAAAGGTCCGTTGACAAATGCAGCTGTGGCGAGAATGATTTCGAAGTTCGAAGCCACGGGTTGTTTAGACGATAGACCCCGTAGTGGCCGACCGAGCACAAGGCGTAATGCTGCTGAGACATTTCAGGAAGAAATGTAGACTGTAGCGGGTTCGTCTATGCACGGGAAAGTCAGCGCTCGTGCAGTCGCACGTCGCACCCGCATTCAATACAGTAGTGTTTGGTTGGCACTTAGGCGTACCCTCCGATGCTATCCGTACAAAATTCATCGGCACCATGAACTGTTACCTGGCGATTTAGTGAAGCGGAGGGCATTTGCGGTTTGGGCATTTTTCAAGATGGCGGAAAACGACGATTAGTTGTTGTGGACCGACGAAGCTCATTTCGCGCTCTGAGGGTCTGTCAACGTCCACAACTGCAGAATTTGAGCTACCGAAAATCCTAGAACTGTCGCGGAAACTCCATTGCACGACGAGAAAGTCACGGTATGGATTGGATTTACCACATCTACCGTTATCGGGCCTTTTTTCTTCGAGGAAATGCGTGATTCTGGTTTTGTAACTGCTACCGTGACGGGTGAGAGGTACGCCGATATGTTACAGAATCGCATCATCCCCACCCTGGCTGATAAACACCTGCTGGAACGTACGATTTTATGCAGGATGGCGCTCCACCCCATATTGCTAGACGCGTGAAAAATCTCTTGCGCGCGTCGTTTGGTGATGATCGTGTGCTCAGCCGCCACTTTCATCATGCTTGGCCTCCCAGGTCCCCAGACCTCAGTCCGTGCGATTATTGGCTTTGGGGCTACCTGAAGGCGCAAGTGTATCGTGATCGACCCTCATCTCTAGGAATGCTGAAAGACAACATCCGACGCCAGTGCCTCACCATAACTCCGGACATGCTTTACAGTGCTGTTCACAACAGTATTTCTCGACTACAGCTATTGTTGAGGAATGATGGTGGACATATTGAGCATTTCCTGTAAAGAACATCATCTTTGATTTGTCTTACTTTGTTATGCTAATTATTGCTATTCTGATCAGATGAAGCGCCATCTGTCGGACATTTTTTGAACGTTTGTATTTTTTTTTTATTATAATAAAACCCCATCTCATTCCAAGCATGTGTGTCAATTTGTACCTCTCTATCTACATTATTCTGTGATTTATTCAGTTTTCAAATTTATACTGACTTTTTGATCACCCGCACAACGACGTATTGACTTCGCTCTCCACTTTCTCGCAAGGATTGAAGTTGACGAGGGCTGGCCCTGGGCCATCCTATGGACAGGAGAAGTTCATTTCTCTCTGACGGGTGAGCTGAACACACAGAATAGCCGAGTATATGGATCTTCACCTCCAGTCACTGTGCATGAAGTTCACCGTACTGTATGGCATTACAGCTACGTTCATCATTGGTCCATTCTTTTTTGTACAAGTTGACTCTCAGTGACCAAACAAGTACAGTGAGACTGGCCAGCGTTACTGCGATTTGCTTCGCTAGGATGTCACACCCGTCCTACAGGATGGAGATGGATTGAACTCAACGGTTTTCATGCAAGATGGGGCCCTGTCGCACATCGCTCGCGAAGTTCACCTGGAAAATGTCGAATTATCAGCTGATCGTTTCCAGATGCTTGTCCGGCACGATCACGTGATCTCACTCCCTGTGATTTCTGGTTGTGGGCTACCTGAAGGACAGGGTTTTCCACGGTAAGATTCACACATGTGCTGATCTGAAGCGCAGCTGATCAAGAGAGGTAGCCAGCATACCCACGGACATGCTTCGTTCTGCTGTGTAGAATGCAATCCTGCGCTTTCAGACTCTTCTGGACACTGATGGGAGCCTTATTGAGTCACATTTGGAGTAATAATGGTACCGGTATTAAAACTGTTTCATTTGAATTGATCCTGCATTATTTCTGTTCCCCGTGTCCTTGGCATTAGCGCTACCAAGTTTGGTACTCATACGGTAATTCGCTTCCGTATTATAAGACGTTAAACACAGAAAATTTAATTAAAACCACGCGGTATGTATAAAGGCCGTGAAGCATCACATTTCACTCTTTGTTAAGAGAACCGCGTATTTAATGCAAGATAAAAAAAAGCGTTAAAACAATTTAAAACGCTCTTGAATGCTGTATCCAAACAGTTGGATTACAAAGGCATTACATGAAAAGAAGTACATCACAACACTGTTGACACCCAACTGCCAATATGTTCCAAAAAGCGAAGCGCGAAAATGCGATTTTTAGAGTCATATGTCGGGCTCTAGCGATCACAGAGATAAAGAGCCAGGTGTTTTGGATAGCCCTTGGCCCGGCAACAATTTACATGCCCAGCGGAAGAACAGGATACTGTATCCATCCTGTAGTACACGGTCAAAATTTAAACGTTACACACTTCCTCCAGCCCAGGTGAACTGAGCAAATCAGTTCGTTCTTTTGCGTTAGGTACGGTCTAGGGTGGACCTTAGGCGGCTTATAAAAGCACCATTTGTTCATGGTCGGTTCCTGAGAAATCCCTGAAAAACCATGATTGTAGGGTATGAAAAGTATTAGTTGCACGTTTGCGAGACAGAATTTTCAGTGATGAAGGCGGAATGAGGTTAGAGGTAGCTGATTTCCTACTTCTCTGTCAGAGTCTTTGAAAGAGGAATATATTCGCATTTTTGTGCTCCGACTGGTATGTTATTACACATAATTCTGGATACAATATCGAAAACTCAGAAGGCTTCAAATAAGCTTGGAAGCATGAAATATAAATATAGGGCCACGTGAATGAAACACTAAGAACGTTTGTAGCATAAAGATGGAATTAAAATTGTACGGATCTGAATGTGGAAGTAGGTGAAGCAGGGCAAGTGACGTCAGCAGTCGGATGATCTGAATCCGGCAACGGGCGACTGTAGCGTCAGACGGGACTGCGGCACGGGCAGTCCATGGGCCAGCGTTGACATCGGGGAACCACGAGGATGTTACCGGCGTGAAGCACAGTTCCCACAATGAAGATGGAGGCAGCTGTGTTGAGCTCTCGTGCTCCTAGACGGTACTCTATCACAGCAGGCCTCTGATGATGTCATAATACCTTCTGTGACGGAACTCGCATTGTCCATTTATGGACTTCCTTTGGATACTTTCTAGGTTGCCATAGATTCCAGTTTCTACAAATAAACTGAGTTAGAGTATTTTGTTCTCGATGTAGAATTTTTAAATCGAATTGTATGTCATCCATAATGTACTCAGTGACGCTCACGTGTACGCCACATGCTCTTTTCTTACTTTGGTTAAATGTGTGTTCTTCATGTCGTGTGGAGGCTTTTCCACCCGTTCGACCGACGTATTCTTTATGACATCTTCCGCTCTTCAGTTTCTACATTCCCAAGATCAAATATTTGCTGTTTTCATCACTTGCTACATTATGCTGTAATCTGTCTCCTGCGGTGTTCGGAGATTATATTTATGCAACCATTATGCTGTTTTATTTGGTATTCGTCCCTTGTATTGGTTTTTATAATCCAATCCGTACAAAACTCAGTGTCTCCTCCGCAGACCAGGACGGCCTCATTTCGCGATGTTTTTATATGATCGAATATATTATTGACAAAGGGACACTTCTGTCTTAGACAGAACATTTCTGTTCTTTGTCTAACTTCGTGAACATGTGAAAAGCAATAAAGCACAATTTCCGCCCTAGTCAATTCCATTGTTTTGTTTCTGCTAATATTTTTAACAGTACCTTGTTTGCTCTCTTTTAGAAGAAACCCATACTGTTGTGCTCCGTGCTGCATTGTTGTTGTTTTGCGAAGATTGTCCTCTGCCTTCAGAGCCAACTGGTGATTCCTACTTCCCCCTCTGCGCTTCAGCGGTGCGCGCATGCTGCGACCCGCCCGACTCTTCGTTTAAAAGTCTTCTCGGCGGGCGCGCCGAAATCAAAATGTATGACTTTAACCTGATGTTTGAGCGTTATTACAAGTCTGTATATGGCGGCGTCGGCGTCGGCGGCGGAGATCGGTAAATTGTAATTAGGCTCGCAATTACAGCGCGGCTTTGGCCGCGACGCGCTAGGCCGCCCCTAACGACTTCCTCGGAACGTGACGCTCATCTGTTTCGCATTACGCACTTGTTTGAGAATAATTGAATGGTTCCTCGGCGGCTCCCAGGCGGGGGTGGAGGCGGAGGCGGAGGCTGACCTTGTTACCGGCGTAATGTCGCCATGTATTACGTCAGATAACGCGGCGCGTAATGTCCGGTCCGGCGGGTTGAGGGGGTGGCGGCGGCGGCGGCGGCGGCGGCGTGGGGTGGCGGTGTCGCCCTCTCGGGCATGAACTGGCGGCCGGCGTCGATCCCCAGCTGGCTAACCACACAGGTTAATACGACTTTCGTATGTTACAGACGCAGCAGGCTATACTAGAAGGCGAATTTGTTGTTGTTGTGGTCTTCAGTCCTGAGACTGGTTTGATGCAGCTCTCCATGCTACTCTATCCTGTGCAAGCTTCTTCATCTCCCAGTATCTACTGCAACATACATCCTTCTGAATCTGCTTAGTGTATTCATCTCTTGGTCTCCCTCTACGATTTTTACCCTCCACACTGCCCTCCAATGCTAAATTTGTGATCCCTTGATGCCTCAAAACATGTCCTACCAACCGATCCCTTCTTCTAGTCAAGTTGTGCCACAAACTTCTCTTCTCCCCAATCCTATTCAATACCTCCTCATTAGTTACGTGATCTACCCACCTTATCTTCAGCATTCTTCTGTAGCACCACATTTCGAAAGCTTCTATTCTCTTCTTGTCCAAACTAGTTATCGTCCATGTTTCACTTCCATACATGGCTACACTCCATGCAAATACTTTCAGAAACGACTACCTGACACTTAAATCTATACTCGATGTTAACAAATTCCTCTTCTTGAGAAACGCTTTCCTTGCCATTGCCAGTCTACATTTTATATCCTCTCTACTTCGACCATCATCGGTTATTTTACTCCCTAAATAGCAAAACTCCTTTACTACTTTAAGTGTCTCATTTCCTAATCTAATTCCCTCAGCATCACCCGACTTAATTCGACTACATTCCAGTATCCTCGTTTTGCTTTTGTTGATGTTCATCTTATATCCTCCTTTCAAGACCCTGTCCATTCCGTTCAACTGCTCTTCCAAGTCCTTTGCTGTCTCTGACAGAATTACAATGTCATCGGCGAACCTCAAAGTTTTTACTTCTTCTCCATGAACTTTAATACCTACTCCGAATTTTTCTTTTGTTTCCTTTACTGCTTGCTCAATATACAGATTGAATAACATCGGGGAGAGGCTACAACCCTGTCTTACTCCTTTCCCAACCACTGCTTCCCTTTCATGCCCCTCGATTCTTATAACTGCCATCTGGTTTCTGTACAAACTGTAAATAGCCTTTCGCTCCCTGTATTTTACCCCTGCCACCTTCAGAATTTGAAAGAGAGTATTCCAGTTAACATTGTCAAAAGCTTTCTCTAAGTCTACAAATGCTAGAAATGTAGGTTTGCCTTTTCTTAATCTTTCTCCTAAGATAAGGCGAATTACAGAAACGAAAATGATATCGGGTGTGCACCTCTAATGTGCTCAAGTATATAACGGGTTTCTCGGATAAGATCAGCAGCACTATAAAATGTTTCACTGACGATGCTGTTGTGTACAATGAAGTATCGGCGTAGGATGCTCGTAAGAGAATGCAGGAATGTATGCACAAGATTTCTAATTAGCGTGATGATTGTAGATAATATTATGTAAACTGATGGGGTGGGGGAGAAAGGGAGGGGAAGGAGCTAATGATATCAGCTGGATCACGACTTTATGCGGAATCAGCGGCGACGAATGAAAATGTGTGACCGACAAAGACTCAGACGCGAGCTCTACTGCTTACTAGGCAGCTACGATAACAATTGCGCCACCTGGACACACTGTTTATCGCAAATCCACGGCCTATGTAGGTACGCTCCCCAGCCGACTCACATTCCCACCTAGTGCCAACGATCGGCAGTTCCTGTCATGTCCTCCATGCTCGCTAATTTTAGATTCCCGCTGGAGGTCGAACATAAATGTTCATCTGTACTGAAGGTTGTGGATTCATTACCCATCGAGGCGAGTCAATTATAGGAATGCGGGGTGTTTGTTCTTTCGAATATGTTCGAAAGAATAGACACCACACATTCACGTATAAATGCCTATAACAAAAAGAAGGAACACGATAGTACCCCATTATAAGATAAGTGTTGATCAAATGATTCAAATGGCTCTGAGTACTATGGGACTTAACTTCTAAGGTCATCAGTCCCCTAGAACTTAGAACTACTTAAACCTAACTAACCTAAGGACATCACACACATCCATGCCCGAGGCAGGATTCGAACCTGCGACCGTAGCGGTCGCGCGGTTCCAGACTGTAGCGCCTTTAACCGCTTGGCCACCCCGGCCGGCAGTGTTGATCATCTTCATATGTTACATCCTACAAGTATTTACAGGTGCCACCGAGAAGTGATATGAAATACAGCGATCAGCATCAGGGAGGTGAATACATGTGGTGCATTGGTAAGGGAAATTGCGTGCGAGACGCTATTATAACTAATTGTAGATTATGGTTCTGGTATATAGAATCCTTATCAGCCAGGCGTAATAACAAACGTGGAATGAATCTACATGTATCTTCATATTCCGCAGGCCACCATGTATTGATTGGTGGAAGATCTATGTAGTTTTTTTTTTTTAGTCACTTGATACGTCAGTGCAATTTGTCTACCGTCTTTCCACTAGGTAGATTTCACCCCTGAAGTCTGAGTTTGGAAGATCTGTAAGATACCAGTCTTCATTTATGTACCCTCTCTATTGGATTCAGTGTGCTTCTCAGACACAATGAATCACAGGTAGGAGTAGAAGTAAGTAATGGGTGTCAAATATACTGAACAGAATATGTAATGGTTTTAGGAGTAGTGGTGTTGAGATCGAGAAGTGTACGCAACAATTTGGTCGTAACATTTCTTTATTTCCTTAAATCAGGCTTACAGTTCTCTACCAGGAGGAATGGCCACCTAATTGACCTTGTATTCGTTAGTAATCAAGGAACCAACAAGCCAGAATCATTAAAATGGTATCAAAGAACTCTTTTAAAAGTTGGCCAACCATGACATAGGCATTTAAAGAACTTTCTAACAATAAAAAATAATTTTATGCTAATTAATTGTATTAAAATTAAATGATCTTTAGCAATGGGGCTGGAGAATATTAATTGAACACAGGCAAACAGGAAATGAACTGAAGAAACAGGGCGTTGCAGCAAGTGATGATACGCGAAAACACCAAGAGATGTTTTAAGAACAGATGAAGCTATCTTAAACTAAACACTAAATACTCGTCACCAGGACAGGTCTCACCAATTGAATTACAGACTGTTTGATTGTCGTCAGCTCATCAATTATAAAACATTTAAAGTAATAAATTCACCTTCTGATTCAACACAATTTCCGTAAGTCAACTTTCTCTCGATACTCGACGTACGAGGGTAATCCCAAAAGTAAGGTCTCCCATTTTTATAAGTACATAGACCTGTTTGTTTCTACAATGGTTTACATCAGTTTACAGCTTGAACATTTAGCTATTTTTCGACATAATCAGCATTTCTGTCGATGCATTTTTGTAGACGCTGTGGCAGTTTTTGTATGCCCATGTCATACCATCTCGCCGCCATGCTTTTCAGAAAGTTATGAACCTCTTCTTTCACCTCGTCGTCGGAGCTGAATCGCTTTCCGGCCAAATGTTCTTTTAACTTAGAGAACAGGTGATAGTCACTGGGCGCCAAGTCAGGACCATAGGGTGGGTGAGTGATTATGTTCCACTGAAACTTGCAGGAGAGCAACGGTTTGCAGAGCGACGTGTGGGCGAGCGTTGTCATGGAGAATGTATACGCCCTTGCTCAACATTCCTCTTCTCCGGTTCTGAATTGCCCGTTTGAGTTTTTTCAGAGTCTCACAGTACTTGTCAGCGTTAATTGTGGTCCCAGTGAGCATAAAGTATACCAACAATACCCCTTTCCGATCCCAAAAAACGGTTGTCATGAGTTTACCGGCAGACTGTATTTGTTTGAATTTCCGCGGCGTTGGCGAAGAAGGATGCCGCCACTGGCGTGATTGTTGTTTGGTCTCAGGTGTAAAGTGGTATGCCCAGGTTTCGTCACCCGTGACAATTGATTCCAAAAAGTTGTCCTGTTCGGCTGCAAGGCGATGAAGAAATGCGCAGGAAGCATCAACTCGTTGCCGCATGTGGCCCTCAGTCAGCATGCGTGTTACCCATCTTGCGCACATCTTCCGGTAGTTCAGTGTTACCGTTAAAATTCTTTGATGGTGCTTCGGGAAACCTCAGGAACCAACGTGCAGAGATCATCCAGGCCGATCCGCCGATCGTCACGCATCCTTTGCTCAACCTTCAACACTGTCTCCTCAAAAATTGACGGTCTCCCGCTCCTTTGTTCGTTGTGAATCTCGGTCCGACGAGCTGCAAACTCTCTACACCACTTACGAACATTTTTGACATCCATGCACGACTCACTATACACTTCCGTCAATTGGCGATGGATTTCAACCGGCGCAGTGCGCTTGCGTTCAAAAACCGAATAACTGCGCGCAATTCGCACTTGGCGGTAACATCCAACGGGAGCTCCATTCTCAACGGCTGCCAATCCAAGACTGAGCGCCTCAGCGCGGCGTCGCATGTTTACACACAGCGCGAGAAGCACTCTTCACAACAGTGTGACCAACTGCCACACCAACAGAGTTCTGTAGTTACAAAAAAATAGGAGACCTTACTTTTGGGATTACCCTCGTAGTAGCTTCTCAATAACAAGAGTCCTGTGCACTCAGTACAGGGAATCGCCCATCGGAACCCGACGAAGAACAGGCGTGGCCGCTCGAGCGATACGGCGAAGTTGGTCGTCCAGGAAAAATTCTTCTGCCGCTGGGTGTGCAGTGCCGCTCGTCTAATCCGCGAAGCGCCCTCGCTACACTTGCGGCCGCAGTATGCGTGTACCACAGCAGCGCGGGCGCGTTACGCTGCACTCTCTGAGCGGGCTGAGTCTGCGCAGGAGACCGTAAGCGGTGGACGGGCATTCGGCAGGGCACGCGCGGGGAGAGCGGTAGTGGTGGGGGTTTCAGGCTGACGCTGTAGGGGAAATGTCGAGTGCTGGAAGGGATGTGCCGTTCTAAGCAGAAGCCTATGCTCGCATTTTCAGTAACCATTACATGGAGCCCCTCCACGCCCACACTTGCATGGTGAACATTCAGAAAGATCTACTATCACCTCTGCTTGGTTAGTACCTAAAAGGAATTCCGCTGAAAATGCAACCATATTTATTTCCACTTGGCTTGTTAACTATTTGTAACTTTCAGAGATGCGCCATGAGCGACGAATTTTGAGTGAAACCTTCACATTTTTCTTGTTCTCATTTGCTTTGTTTGCTAAAACAGAGGATTTTACACAGTGTCATCTTACTAACATGTGCAGAAGCAATTGCGATAGAGTTCTGAAACAGTGGCGAGTGAGTGAGGAAACGTAAGGTCAGTAGCTTACGAAAAGCATATCCTCAGTACAAAGTAAAGGTGTAATATCTTCGTTCATGTTGTTTTTGTGGTGTCACCGCCAGACACCACACTTGCTAGGTGGTAGCCTTTAAATCGGCCGCGGTCCGTTAGTATACGTCGGACCCGCGTGTCGCCACTATCAGTGATTGCAGACCGAGAGGCGCCACACGGCAGGTCTAGTCTAGAGAGACTCCCAAGCACTCGTCCCCAGTTGTACAGCCGACTTTCCTAGCGATGGTTCACTGTCTACATACGCTCTCATTTGCCGAGACGAAAGTTTAGCTTAGCCTTCAGCTGCGTCATTTGCTACGACCTAGCAAGGCGTTATATTCAGTTACAATTCTGAACAGATAATATTGGGAATCATGTACCGTCAAGAGCGGCATTCATCATTAATGGATTAAAGTTAAGTATGAAACTAATTACGTCCGCTTTCTGAATTCTAATTCCTTGTCATGTTCCAGACCTCACGTCAGTATAGTTCTTCCCTCCTCACGCCAGCCTGCGTGAGCTAAAACGCGTGCATTTCGGCCTCAAATCGTAACATGGTGTTGACTCTTCTGCCAACACAACAGCTCTAAAACCCACAGCATTTCTCGTTTCGCCAACTATCGATTGCCCCTAAAAATTCAATTCTTTCATCGGTAAGATCTGTAGTTACTGCAATAGCACGGTAGATAATGAACTTTTGAATAATAACCCATATGGCAAAAAACTCTCCGTTTTTGTGCTGTCATTTACCAAAATCTCATTTCCATATCGCAAACTGTTTATGAAATATGAGGAATGTTATCAATATTTCACGCTGGCTTTATCGCTGGCGCGGTGCGAAAGCAAATGAGTGTGCTAAAACAGATAATTTTTCTTGAGATTGGTGACAGATAGAGACCTCCACACAAGTATAAAGAAAATTCAGTGTGTTAGTTAAATCTCATATGTAGCAACATATTTTGTAATATTCACCAAACGCAAAATCATAGCGATCCCTATCTATCACTGCAAACTTTTTTGAATTTCGCGCAGTGTGTTACTTCCATATAAATTTCACAATAACTATGACCACAAACGAAATGATGGTCACATCATCATGAGCCTGACATATAAAGCTGTAAGTAACGCAAAAATGAATTTCTTTTACTAAACAGTTTCTGTAAAGTATATGAGAAAGAATTCCAAGGAAGGGGCTCGCCCGTCGCCCATCGCCGACCAGCCGAAATGTATCAAGAGAGTCAGCCTCCCCTCCTGAACAGCCTAATGAACTTGCCCTACGCTTTGCCATCTCTAAGGAGTTTGGTGACCAGAGGAAGTGTTTAAACTCGGAAGAGTGTTCCTGGAGCCACACTGTACCAATTCTGGACGTGTGAAGTGTCGCATCGTCCTGCAGAAATTGCGCAAGACCGTCGAAATGCACAATGGACATGAATGGATGCACGTGATAAGATGGAATGCTTATGTACATGTCACCTGTCAAAGTCGTATGTAGATGTATCAGGGGTCCCATATCACTCCAACTGCACATGCTCCACACCATTACAGAACCTCCACCAGTTTGAAGAGTCCCCTGCTGACATGCAGGGTCCATGGATTCATGAGATTGTCTTCATACCTGTACATGTCAGTCGTAGGGAGATGGGGTCATGACTCCACTTTTGATATCAAACTGATATGCAAATCAATTAAATTGATCAATTAATGCCCCACTCCCGACCACTCACGCCCACCCCCGCCTACAGCGACACCTAACCCCATCCTCGGATGATGTCACGTGTTTTTCTCAGCCTACACGTGTGCCCCAGCCCCTCACACACACCTTCCCCTCCACCAAACTACCCTATCGGCAGGAATTTCGAAATTTGGTGGGAATTTCGAATTTTGGAGGGAATTTTTTTGTCCCAGGGCTGTGCTGACATCCCACTCCACCCCCCACCAGGGAACTGATGGGAAATTGTAATCGAAATACCCTTTCTGGGACTCGAACCCTGGTCCTCCTGGGCAGAAAACCCAAGTGTACTCCCCTAACACAATTAAACGAGTAGAGGCACTTAGAATTAACAGGAAATTAAAAGCGTCTGTGCCCTTTCTGGGACTCGAACCCAGATTATACTGGATGGAAAGCCAAAGTGCACTCCCTAACACATGGAAACTGTTCAGATGCAGGAATGAAAGGTTAGATTAGTGTACCTTATCTATTTTGGTCGGGAAACTGACACAAATATCAATCTTAATTAAGTACTTAATCACAAAGGTAAGGTTCAAATGGCTCTGAGCACTATTGGACTGAACTTCTGAGGTCATCAGTCCCCTAGAACTTAGAACTACTTAAACCTAACTAACCTAAGGACATCACACACATCCACGGCCGAGGAAGGATTCGAACCTGCGACTGTAGCGGTGGCGCGGTTCCAGACTGTAGCGCCTAGAACCGCTCGGCCACTCCGGCTGGCACACAGGTAAGGCCTAATTACACAACTATCTGCATAAAATCGCAATACAAATCAAAAATTGACGATGCCATGCAACTGGTGTTATCATGCTGGGAAAAAATTTCGCAATATCACTCGAAAACCAGTGACACACATTCAAACTCTACCCTTCACCTACAAGCTGGCTGGAAAAAGTGTGGGGTGTAGTTTAGTATTACCTGTAAGCACACAGTATCTATCACTGTTTGACATCAGAGATCACTACAGATGCTGGTCAAAAATCACCCTGCAGCCCAGGTAACCAATGCGAATAGACGCTACCACAACTGATGGAAAATACACTTAGAAATTGTCCTGAAAAAACCAGCAATCGTAATGAATCGGTCATAATGCAACACATGTACTGGGCAAAATCGTCGTCCTAAAAGACTGCAGAGGGGGCGGTAGTTGAACATGCGTTCTTCTCGAAGTGCAGTACGCACCTGTCGAGGTGACCTGACACAGACTAGGCAGGCCCCTAATACCTCCCATAGGCCTCTCATTCCGGTGATGGAAAACACTTTTATTTAATGTCAGCAACCCTTTCTGGCAATCCGTTAAAAGTATTTCTCGAAAGGACTGGAGCTCTCTGGATCAACAATGAAATTCCAGAGAAAGGTGCAGATGGTTTGGATCACTTGGCAGGTGGCTCGCATCACTAGATTTTCCATCATCTGGCGCTGTCCTAAGGCGACACTCCTGCGCCAACACAATAAAGTGCAACTTGTTTGTCTAAAATATAGCGACAGAGCCCCAACTCACTGCCCCCTAGACAGAGAGCGGCTGTGTCCAGTGAACATTCACCCCTTTCGCGCCACTAGCAATATGCGGCATGCTTTCAGGCGACAGTCCTAGACAACACAAAAGGGAAATTAAGAAGCATAACCCCGCACATCCTGAGAACGCTCCAGAGAGCTATTTCAAAAGTCAGCTGCTTGCGAAACAGGAAGCTTATGCCGCCTAAAGCGAGCGCAGCCGTATGTCAACACCCTCAGAACCATGGGAAATGACTGCTATCCTGACCGAGGATGAGCAACGGCCTTGTAGGAAACTCGCCCACAGTTCTGCGCTGGACTATATAACATCCACTCGACTCCTATAATAAAGAAACTATTAAAAAAGAAAAACACAGTCATTTTACATTAGACAATAACAAGTTATAATTCATGACAATATAGCTGTTTTAACCACTAAGACAGGTCCCCTTTTACCAGTGTGATGCTATATCATACTAGCGTTTACAAAAAAAATCATTAGAGCCTGTCTCGGCCTGTGTAGGTGGGACACTGAAATTTAGTTGAAAGAAATTTCCGCAACGAAGAAAAAGAAACGCTTGTCAAGAATCATTCTGTGGCACCCTAGCCATCTCTTCCACACACCAGGTGGTACGTCATTGATATTAGTTTGATAGGCTAAGTAATTAAATTGATCATGAGAGACAGTTAGCATGGCAATTTTTTTTCCGCAGCTGGTAGGACAACTGGGAGTCCGTGGAGGAGAGACAATGTTCCTTTCGAGCAACACTATTGAGGCCTGACATTTGAAGATAACCACAGAGACATTCTACAGCCCACAACACACATTTCGCATAAGACCTGCGCTATTAAAAACACGATCATAATGCATATGTTACCGTCACCCTGCACAAAAAGCGGCATGGAGTCTAAAGGCACACACGCAATTCGCTGATAGTGTTAGTCTTTCAGGTACAAATTCTGCCTGCGATTTGGAATCAAGTCTATCCATTCTACCACGTACTTGCATTGTATCTTGTGGAGACGTCTTTTAATGGTTACAGCCATTGGTGAATCATATTCGTTCCACTCTCGTATCACGTAACGGGGCACCTTTTTCCAGCCTATCTGCTAAGGATCCCATACATCAAGAACTCCAGCGATGTTTTTTAGATAGTTCCTCTGCATCTTTTAACTGCTCCTAAGTCTCTGCCGTGCCCTCCCTGCATCTTCGTCTATGTGATAGTCCTAATTTAAGTCTGACCTGTGGGGAAGACAGAGAGCGCTTTATCTGAGACTTTCTGCATCCTGTAGGGAAACAGGACGAGTTAAGTTAATGCGACAGGAGCGCGTATTAACCACTTGGTGGAAATGGGAACACGGCCTCATAGCTCTGTCAACCGTGTACATTGTGTAAGGCCAGCGCTAAACAAAGCTTTCTCCTGCAACACGAGGTAGTAGAGGAGATAATACGAGCAGTTATGGTGATGTTTCTTGTTGGGAAAATTAGGAAGACTACACATCAAAGTTGGCATGGAGGAAGGACGAAGATTTTGCTACTGCATTCCGACACATCTCCAAACTACATACAGGTAGGCCAAAGGAGATCAGTGTCTCTCAGGGTGAATTCATGTCTATCACCCACACATATGTGGCGTTCCTATTAAATATACAGGTATTGGTTCATTGGAGCAGGTGGTTTGTGATCGAAGTTGCTTCCACAGACCAGTGTGAAGTTTCATCACCTGTACTGTAGGAGGATCATATCCAACAGACTATCAATCACACGAGAGGGTTCGTATATTGTTACTTCACAAGCAATTTAATACATTCACGGTACACCGCCACACACTTTGTTTTTTCTACCATGACTTACAGATCTGTGTCAGCTGCTGCTAAACCGACATTAACACGTTTCTGTCCTCTGGCTCTCCCAGAAAGCTGAACATCGCATGGCATAAACTATGCAGCTACTGCAACACAGACTGGTAGAAATAAAACACAGAGGCGATGTTTCTCATTGACAAAAATGTGGAAGACATCGCAGCAATTCCAACAGCTATCCGAAAGTGATAACCGATACAGTTTAGCTCATCTTCGACAGCGATGGGGTAGTAGTTGGCTGGTGTTACACCAAGACCCCCTCGAACTACTGCTGTAAAACACAAGTGTCTGACACTACATGATATGGACACCGAAGACAACGCGCACCGTATTTCCTGTCAAATGCTGTAACTACCAACGGACAGAGAGTAGCTCCCAATCGGAACACTATAACTGGCATTCAGATCAGACGAATTCGATGGATAATGAGTGTTCATCAAACGAAATTCAGTTATGTCGTTAATGATCAGTGTGTGTGGGTTGATGGATATCTAAAATGTACTGAAAAGCGCTAAAGCATTGTTTAATAACTTCGACTGGAACGAGCACGCTCATGTACTACTCCGGCCTGACTCAATTCATTACATCAATATGACACCACTCCTGGTGAAATAGGAGGAGCGACCTTTTTCAACGTCAGGATGGAGTCATCTCCTGAGCTGTATGGGAGCCAAAAGAAATCAAACTGAGTCCTCCGAAACGGAAACCGATGGCTGCTATACTTTCAGTTACTTTTGAGAGGGTAAATATGCAGTTAAATTCTCTCTCTGATTTCAACACAGATCAGCTGGTGAAGACACTCTTATTACATCCCAAGTACATAGTATTACAGAGAGGCGGATATTGCTGGTGTCATGGAGATCAGCTAGTGGCATCAAAATTATAGTGTAAATTGAGGATATATAGTGAGGTACAAGGCTGAGTATAATTGATATAGATTGAACGTAGATGTGCGGTAGACTGATATAAATATCAAAGGCTGTTGACAGTTTAAGTACAACGCATTCTATCTCTGCATTTGCGACTTTGGCCGCAACAGTGCTAGTGTTCAGTTATGCAGCGAAGTACGCCACGAATATTATGTGTATTAGCAGATCCTTTCATAGATGCCTGAACATTTCTAGTTCTCGTAACTGCAAGGAGCACTAAACAGTACCACTTATAAGCTGTATATTTAGGATTCAAGTACAGTCGACATAACTGAAAACGAGGATGATGTATAATTTGACTGATATTTGCTGTTTGTAAGCTCCCCCCAGGAATTCCCATTTGAGTTCCCGAGCATTTCCGTAACACTTACGTGTTGTAGAGGTAAACAATCTAGGAGGCCTCCTCTGAATTGCTTCGATGTCCTCCTTCAATCCGATCTTGTACGGATCCTAAACACTCGAGCAGTACTCAAGAATAGGTAGCACCTGCATCAGGTATGCGATGTCCTATACAGGTGAACTGCTGTTCCTTAAAATTCACCCAATAAACCGAAATCGACCATTTGCCTCTCCTACCCCAGTTTTCACAAGATCGTTCCACCTCATATCGTTTTGCAACGTTACACCTGGACATTTAAACGACTTGACTGTATCAACTGGACACTAGTAATACTGTATCCGAACATTACAGGTTTATTCTTCCTTCTCATCCGCATTAACCTACATATTTTCCACATTTAGGGCTAGATCCCATTCATCACATCAACTGGAAACTTTGTCTAAGTCGTCTTGTATCTTCCTACAGTTAGTCAACTTCAACCCCTGACCGTACACTACACCGTCATCAGCAAACAGCAGCCGGCCGCGGTGGCCGAGCGGTTCTAGGCGCTTCAGTCCGGAACCGCGTGACTGCTAAGGTCGCAGGTTCGAATCCTGCCTCGGGCATGGATGTGTGTGATGTCCTTAGGTTAGATAGGTTTAAGTAGTTCTAAGACCTAGGGGACTGATGACCTCCGATGTTAAGTCCCATAGTGCTCAGAGCCATTTGAACCATTTTGAGCAAACAGCAGCAGCAGACTGCCGTCAGCCAAATCATTTATGTATAAAGAGAACAGCATCGGCACTATTGCACTACTGACAATACAATTGTCTCTGATTAACACTCGCCGTCGAGGACAACATATTGGATATAGCCATTCACGTGTCTCTGAACTTATTCTACATGCTCGTGCCTTCGTTAACAGGATGCGATAGGACACCGTGTCAAATGCTTTCCGGAAACCTAGAAATATGGATACTACTTATTACCGTTCGTTCGTAGTTCTCAATTTACCATGTGATATAAGGGCATGCCGAGTTTCGTACGAGTGATACTTTCTGAAACCATGCTGATTCGCGAACATGAACAGCAATAGCCTCAAGAAATTTTATTATATTCGAACTGGGAATGCTTACAAGGATTCTGCAGCAAACCGAAGTTAGGGATATTGATCTGTAATTTTGCGGGTCCGTTCCTTCACCTTTCTTGTATACTGCAGTCACACTCGCGCTTTTTTTTTTTTTATTCAATCGTTTGGGTGTTTGTGTTGGACGAGAGAGAGAGAGAGAGAGAGAGAGAGAGAGAGAGAGATATTCATGATAAATGCGGACTATATAACGGACCAATGCCCTAGAGTACTATTTGTAAAATCGAACAGGTATGCAATCTGGATCAGATGATTTGTTTGTTTTTCAAATCTATAAGTTGCTTCCCTATGTCAGGTACACTTATTTGCATGTCATCCATACGGGGGTATGTCAGAGACTGCATGTTTGTACGGTTTTTGAAACCTGATAGTCATGAGGAGGCAGGATTCGGTTACGATTATGGACGGGGCCGTAATCAGTTACTATTGGTTGCCTTTTACAGTTACACACATTTATTTTTAAAACAGTAACTCCAGACTCAACAATAAATAAAAAATACCACAAGTTATTAATGAAGGAATAAACAACTGTGTAAATAATAGTGTTCTCAATGTGTTACAATTTAGCAAATCACCATAAAATACAGATACACATGATGTTTAAAAAACAAGCCACTGTGGTCACGGCTGAAGGCCTTACACGCCATGAATGGCAATAAATTAAGAATGTTTAAGAACTCGCTGCAGTTAAATCTTACAGGTATTGAAAAATTAAAAAGTAAGTGGCCACAAACACAGCAGACGGTATCAGACGCCAGAAATGGCAGTAAATAAGGTTTTAAGGCTTCCTGCTAAAATACAAATATCGAAATTTTTTTCAAAGAAAATGACCACAATCACGGCTGAAGGCCTTACGCGCCAGGAACGGAAATTATATAAAAAAAATTTAGAAACCTGCTGTAAAACGGCAAATACAAGCAAAAGTTAATTTAAAAAAACAAGCAAATGATCCAGACGGTGCTCCAGAAATTGACCTCTGAAAAGATCCGGCAACAAACACTTTCGCGAGCGATGCGATAGGCAGCCAAGAGTTGCATTCACTTCACAAGATGGTAACTCAGACTAGTGGCAGTGTAACGAATGACTAATGATAATCTTGCTGAAGCTACCTGATGTCCAATAAACCAACTGCAAGAATGAAACAAGACGCCTATGCCGGAACCGGTGGACTGCACTACGCCTCCAGAATACTGTGCCTAGAGCACCTGGAACGAGAAAGGAATCACTACCACCAGAGTACAAGAATCACAAATGGCCTACAATCAAGAAAGCTGTCGACACTACGCGCCTTACCGGACAGTAGCGGCAAGGTGAGGAAAGGCAGGAAAAATATCGCTGGCTGAAGTTAACAAATTGTAATAAGCTGAACACAGTAAATAGTAATAAGAAGTCGAGGAAAGCTAATCAGATCCGCTTTCCCCAAGCACTCCACTCGTGGCTCTTCGCCTCGGCGACACTACCGGCAGAAACATGAACCCCAGTCACTGGAGAATCGCGAGATGTCACAATAGTGGAGGTTTCTCTACTTGAACTGAAATGCACTCATCTCAAATCCTGCAGGATCGGGTTTACGATGAGGTCGTGCACTCTCGTGACCACAGCCTTTCCATCCGGCAGTCCATGCATGCCACCAGTGTTCCCGGCGTGTTCTCGCACTGGACGGACCTGGCTCCTGAGTCCTCAACCGAACTGGCCGAATCACACGACACGGAAAAACGACGAAGTCGCCCCAAAGATAGGGCAACAGTTACTACATATCGATAACAGCCGCTGCTGCCACTAGCGGACAGGCAACGCTTGCGAAACATGTGGCGCCAGTCAAGACAAGAAGAAGACAAACAACCGCAACCATACCAACTAAACGATACGGCATGGCCTCCAACAGAGGGCGGAACCCTACAAATAGCACCAACGCGAGCCGCAGCACGGCTCAGTTTTCAAGCGTGAAAGAGGTCTTAAAAGTGAAACTGAAAACATAGGTTTTGGTCTTGCTATCTTCAACTGCCGCAGAAGACTGGTCAACAAGGGACTGAATGGAATCCTTAGACTCGCTTACCTATTTTACATACAGCCTGAATATTCTCGGCCCCAACCAAATCGTTTGCTAAGGTGTGAAGGTGGCAGTTAAGTGCTTCGCGAATTAATATTTTGCTAGCAGTCTAATGGCTTACGAGACCTCGAGTCTAATCTGTTAAAAGTGCTTGATTCGATCATTCTTTTCCCTACAGCCTACAGACAGCAAACATCAGTCAAATAATATATCATCCTCGTTTTCCATTTATGTCGACAGTAACTGATTTCTAAATACATAGCTTACACGTGGTACTGTTTAGTGCTCCTTGCAGTTACGAGTACCAATAACTAAAAGCGAGGTTCATTACAAAAGCAACGTTGTCTGAGTCGAAATGGCCAGGTCTGGTAATACACAAAAAATTCTTGGTGGATTTTGGTGCATAATTGACGCGGTGTCTGTGTGATGTATAGAACCAATTTCATTTTATTTTCATGTTATTTGTTAACTGATTTTTGTTTGAGAAGCTATACCCGACTGTCCAGCGTCGCCATCACCACCACCACAACCGCTACAAACGTGGTACTTACTCCCAGAAGAATACGAAGAAGAATGTCATGATGATGATGATGATGTAATACTTGTGTATGAAGTAATAAATATCGAGTAAAAGGACTATATATATATATATATATATATATATATATATATATATATATATATATATATATATATATACCTCTCTGCTAATGTCCACCATCTTATACAAGACCACTCCGTTACAACAGAGTATAACACCACTGCACATGTGTGTTTAATGATTTAGAAATATGCAATGTGATTAATCTATAGCTGCTAATTTCATCGTAGCATGCACTGTGAGTAAATGATACACTAGCACTGCTGCGTCCGAAGACGCAAATCCAGAGATAGACTGTGTTGTACTTAAACTGTCAACAGCCTTTGATGTTTATATCAGTCAACCGCAAATCTTCGTTCAATCTATTTCAGTTATGGCCAGCCCTGTACCTCACTATAAGTCCTGAATTTACACTATAACTTTAGTGCCACTAGATGATCTCCATGACACCAGCAATATCCCCCTCTCTATCACACTATGTACTTGGGATGTAATAAGAGTCTCTTCACCAGTTGGTCGGTGTTGTAATCAGGGAAAGAATTTAAGTGCATAATTACCGTCTCAAAAGTAACCGAAAGTATAGCATCCGTCGATTCCGTTTCAGAAGACTCATCCGTAATTTAGTTTGATTTCGTTTGGCTCCCATACAGCTCATGTGATGACACCATCCTTCGGTTGAATAAGTTCGCTCCTCCTATTTCACTAGGTGTGGTGTCATGTTGATGTAATGAATTGAGTCAGGCCGGAGTAGTACATGAGCGTCCTGGTTCCAGTCGAAGTTAGTAAACAATGCTTTAGCGCTTTTCAATACATTTTAGATATCCATCAACCCACACAGTGAGCATTAACCATGCAATTGACTTTCGTTTGATGATCTTAATGCAAGTTATATTGTTCTGACTGGGAGTTACTTTCTGTGTGATGGTAGTTACAGCATTTGACTGGATATACGGTGCAGGTTGTGTTCAGTCTCCAAATCATGTAGCGTCAGACACTTGTGTTTTACAACAGTAGTTTTAGGGGTCTTGGTGTAACACCAGACAACTACTACCCCATCGCTATGGAAGATGAGATTAACTGTACAGATCATCACTTTCGGATAGCTGTTGGAACTGCTGCGATGTCTTCCACCTTTTTGTCAATGAGAAACACCAGCTCTGTGTTTTATTTCTACCAGTCTGTGTTGCAGTAGCTGCATAGTTTATGCCATGCGATGTTCAGCTTTCTGGGAGAGCCAGAGGACAGATATGTGTTAATGTCAGTTTAGCAGAAGCTGACACAGATCTCTAAGTCATGGTAGGAAAAATAATGTGTATGGCTGTGATTGGGTGTGTTACAAATGAAAAAAAAACAATGTATTATATTGCTTATTAAGGAACAATACAAGAATCCTCTCGTGTGATTGATAGTCTGTTGGATATGATCCTCCTACAGTACAGGTGACGAAACTTCACACTGGTCTGTGGAAGCAACGTCGATCACAAACCACCTGCTCCAATGAATCAATTCTTGTATTTTTAATAGGATCGCCACATATGTTTAGGTGATAGACATGAATGTACCCTGAGAGACCCAGATCTCCTTCGGACCACCTGTATGTAGTTTGGAGATGTGTCGCAATGCATTAACAAAATCTTCGTCTTTCCTCCATGCAATCTTTGATGTGTAATCTTACTAATTTTCCCAACAAGAAACATCACCATAACTGCTCATACTATCTCTTCTACTACCTCATGTTTTAGGTGGAAGCTTTGTTTGGCGCTGGCCTCATACTCTGTACACGGTTGTCAAAGCTATGGCACCATGTTCCTATTTCCACCGAGTGGTCAACAAGCTCTCCTGTCACATTAACTTAGCTCGTCCTGTTTCCCCACAGGTTGCAGAAAGTCTCAGATATAGCGCTCTCTGACTTCCATACAGGTCAGACTTAAACTGGATGTAGTGGGACAATCCAAAAAACAGCGATTGAGTTCTTGGTGTATGGGATCCTTAGCAGATAGGTTTGAAAAAAGGTGAATCGTTTCGAGATACGAGAGTGGCACGAATATGATTCACCAGACGCTGTAACCATTAAAAGACATCTCCACAAGATACAACGCGAGTACGTGGTGGAATGGATAGACTTGATTCCAAATTGCAGACAGCATTTCTACCTGAAAGTGTAACACTATCAGCGACTCGTATGTGTGTCTGTAGACTCAAGACCGCTTTTTACCAGGGTGACGGTAATATATGCATAATGGTTGTGTTTTTACCAGCGCAGTTCTTATGCGAAATGTGTGTTGTATGCTGTAGAATTCCTCTGTGGTTAGCTTCAAGTGTCAGTTCTCAATAGTGTTCGCCGAAAGGAACATCGTCTTGCCTTCGCAGATTCCCAGTCGTCCTACCTGGTGAGTGTAATCCGACTACCGCAAAAAAATTACTTGCCATGCAAACTGACTCTCATTATCAGTGTAATTACTTAGCCTATCAAGTTGATATCAATGACGTGCCGCCTGGTGTGTGGAAGAGATGGCTAGGGTGCCACAGAATGATTTTTGACAAGCATTTCTTTTTTTTTCCTTTGCGAAAATATCTTTCAACGAAATTTCAGTCACCCACCTACACAGGACGAGATAGTCTCATATGATTTGTTTCGTAAGCGCTATATGATATAGCATTGCATTGCTAAACGGGGACCTGTCCTAGTGTACAAAACAGCTACGTTCTCTTGAATTATAGCTTGTTGTTGTCGAATTTAAAATGACTGTGTTTTTCTTTTTTAATAGTTTCTTTATTATGGGAGTCGAGTGGATGTTAAAAAGTCCAGCGCTGAACGGCGGGCGAGTTCCCTACGAGGCCATGGCTCACCCTCAGTCAGGATAGCAGTTATTTTCTGAGGCTGTTGAAGTACGGCTGCGCTCGCTTTAGGAGGCATAAGCTTCTTGTTTCGCAAGCAGGCGACTTTTGAAATAGCCATCTGGAGCGTTCTCAGGATGGGCGGGGTTATGCTGTTTAATTTCCCTTTTGTGTTGTCTAGGACCGTCGCCTGAAGGCATGGTCCGTCACTGAAGACAGCCGCTCTCTGTCTAGGGGGCAGTGCGTGGGGGCTCTGTCGCTATATTTTAGCCGAACAAGTTACACTTTATTGTGTTGGCACAGGTGCGTCGCCTTAAGGCAGCAGCCAGGTGGTGGAAAGACAAGAGATGCGAGCCATCTGGACCATTCTCTGGAATTTCGTAATTGATCAGAGGGCTCCGATCTTTCTGAGAAATACTTTTAACAGATTGCAAGAAAGAGTTGTTGACGTTAAATAAAAGTGTTTTCCAATGCGGAACTAGAGGCCTATTGGGGGCGGGGGGGGGGGGGGCTGCCTAGTCTGTGGCCATGTTACCTCCACAGGTGCACCTTGCACATCGAGGAGAATGCACGTTCAGCTACCGGCCCCTCTGCAGTCTTTTAGGACGACGATTTTCCCCAGTACATGTGTTGCATTATGACCCATTCATTACGAGTGCTGGTTGTTTCACGACAATTTTTAGTGTAATCAACGACCAAATCCACCGGTTAGTCCCTCAGCCGTTAGGGGTAAAACCCAATGGGACTCGGGGCAAGTAAGGCTAGCAACCTGCTTCCCTGGTACTTTAAATATGATGCTGGCAACAATCAGAGCAAAATGCCTCGGACCTTTGGAGGTGACGGAGTCCCACCTCTAACTGACAAACCAGGGACTCCTAAGATACGACTTGGCAAACAAATGGTAATGAGATGGGGAGCTATTAATATCAATGGGGGTTACTCTGGGAAGAAGGTAGAGCTGGCAGAGGCTGCAAGTAAGATGGGGCTGGACGTTTTAGCTGTTAGTGACATTCGGGTAAGGGGTGAGAAAGAAGAGGAAGTGGGAGAATACAAGGTCCACCTGTCAGGAGTCAAAGCAGGAATAGCACAATGGGGTGTAGGGATTTACATCAGGAAAGAAATGGGACCCAGCGTAGTTGCAATAAGGTATGTAAACGAACGACTGATGTGGATAGATTTGACAGTGTCTAGCAAGAAAATTAGGATTGTGTCAGTATATTCGCATTGTGAAGGGACAGATCAAGATAAGATGGATAGTTTTAATGAGGCACTCAGTGATGTAGTTGTTAGAGTAAAGGACAAGGACAGTGTTCTGCTCATGGGTGATTTTAACGCCAGGATTGGAAATCGAACAGAATGGTATGAAAAGGTTATGGGTAAATTTGGAGAGGATATGGAGGCCAACAGGAACGGGAAACAACTCTTGGATTTCTGTGCCAGTATGGGCTTAGTAATCACAAACTCCTTTTTTAAACATAAGAACATTCACCGGTATACTTGGGAAGGCAGGGGAACCAGATCTGTCATTGACTATATACTAACAGATCAGGAATTCAGGAAGGCTGTGAGGGACACACGTGTGTTCAGGGGATTCTTTGATGACACTGATCATTATTTAATCTACAGTGAAATTGGGATTGTGAGGCCGAAAGTGCAGGAGGTCAGGTCCATATGTAGGAGGATAAGAGTGGAGAAACTTCAGGATAAGGAAATCAGGCACAAGTACATAACAGCGATCTCAGAAAGGTACCAGTTAGTTGAGTGTAGTCAATTACAGTCATTGGAAAAGGAATGGACAAGGTACAGGGACACAGTACTAGAAGTGGCTAAAGAATGTCTTGGAACAGTAGTGTGTAAAAGTAGGATGAAGCAAACAGCTTGGTGGAATGATACAGTAAAAGGAAAAACAAGGCGTATCAAAAATGGCTACATACCAGAACCCAGGTAGACAGAGAAAGTTATGTTGAAGAAAGAAACAAAGCCAAACAGATAATTGCAGCATCCAAGAAGAAATCGTGGGAAGACTTTGGAAACAGGTTGGAGACTATGGGTCAAGCTGCTGGAAAACCATTCTGGAGTGTAATTAGCAGTCTTCGAAAGGGAGGTAAGAAGGAAATGACAAGTATTTTGGACAGGTCAGGAAAACTGCTGGTGAATCCTGTGGATGCCTTGGGCAGATGGAGGGAATATTTTGAAGAGTTGCTCAATGTAGGTGAAAATGCGATCAGTAATGTTTCAGATTTCGAGGTAGAATGGGATAGGAATGATGATGGAAATAGGATCACATTTGAGGAAGTGGAAAAAATGTCAGGTCTTAAATGGCTACACAGGATAATTGAAATGGCCTGGGAGTCGGGACCGGTTCCATCAGACTGGACAAAAGCAGTAATCACACCAATCTTTAAACATGGAAACAGAAAAGATTGTAACAACTACAGAGGTATCTCTTTAATCAGCGTTGTGGGTAAAATCTTCTCAGGTATTGTTGAAAGGAAAGTGCGAGTATTAGTTGAGGATGAAAATCAGTGGGGGTTTAGGCCTCTTAGAGGTTGTCAGGACCAGATCTGTAGCTTCCGGCAAATAATGGAGAAGTGTTATGAGTGGAACAGGGAATTGTATCTATGCTTTATAGATCTGGAAAAGGCATATGACCGGGTTCCTAGGAGGAAGTTATTGTCTGTTCTACAAGATTATGGAATAGGAGGCAAACTTTTGCAAACAATTAAAGGTCTTTACATGGATAGTCAGGCAGCAGTTAGAGTTGACGGTAAATTGAGTTCATGGTTCAGAGTAGTTTCAGAGGTAAGACAAGGCTGCAACCTGTCTCCACTGTTGTTCATATTATTTATGGATCATATGTTGAAAACAATAGACTGGCTAGGTGAGATTAAGATATGTGAACACAAAATAAGCAGTCTTGCATATGCGGATGACTTAGTTGTGATGGCAGATTCGATTGAAAGTTTGCAAAGTAATATTTCAGAGCTAGATCAGAAATGTAAGGACTATGGTATGAAGATTAGCATCTCCAAAACGAAAGTAATGTCAGTGGGAAAGAAATATAAACGGATTGAGTGCCAAATAGGAGGAACAAAGTTAGAACAGGTGGACAGTTTCAAGTACTTAGGATGCATGTTCTCACAGGACGGCAACATAGTGAAAGAACTGGAAGCGAGGTGTAGCAAAGCTAATGCAGTGAGCGCTCAGCTACGATCTACTCTCTTCTGCAAGAAGGAAGTCAGTACCAAGACTAAGTTACCTGTGCACCGTTCAATCTTTCGACCAACTTTGTTGTATGGGAGCGAAAGCTGGGTGGATTCAGGTTACCTTATCAACAAGGTCGAGGTTACGGATATGAAAGTAGCTAGGATGATTGCAGGTACTAGTAGATGGGAACAATGGCAGGAGGGTGTCCACAATGAGGAAATCAAAGAAAAACTGGGAATGAACTCTATAGATGTAGCAGTCAGGGCGAACAGGCTTAGATGGTGGGGTCATGTTACGCGCATGGGAGAAGCAAGGTTACCCAAGAGACACATGGATTCAGCAGTAGAGGGTAGGAGGAGTCGGGGCAGACCGAGGAGAAGGTACCTGGATTCGGTTAAGAATGATTTTGAAGTAATAGGTTTAACATCAGAAGAGGCACCAATGTTAGCACTGAATAGGGGATCATGGAGGAACTGTATAAGGGGGGCTATGCTCCAGACTGAACGCTGAAAGGCATAATCAGTCTTAAATGATGATGATGATGATGATGATCAGAACTGTGACACATTTTTTTCCATCAGTCGTGGTAGCATGTATTGGCATCGATTACCTGGGCTCTAGGCTGATTTTTGAGCAGACATCTGCAGTGATCTCTGAATTCAAACAGCGATAGAAGCTGTATGCTTACAGGTAATACACTTATTAAACTCCTCTGTGACCCACACCAGAATCTCGTCAGCTGAACGTATTTCCTATCAAAAAGAATAAAGATAGTACCTTACACCCCACCCTTTTTCCAGCCAGCTTGTAGGTGAAGGGTAGAGTTTGAGCGTGTCACTGGTTTTCGAGTGGTATTGCGAAATTTTTTCCTAGCATGATAACACCAGTTGTATGGCATCGACAGTTTTTGATTTGAATTGCGTTTTCATTCCATCCTTGTGTAGCCCCATGCATATAGCTGTGTAATTAGACCTAATCTTTGTGATTAATTACGTAATTAGGGTCGATTTTTGCATCAGTTTCCCGCCAAATAAATAAATTACACTAACCTAACCTTCCTCTCCCGCATCTGGACAGTTTCCATGTGTTAGGGGGTGCACTTGGGCTTTCCATCCTGTAGAATCAGGGTTTGAGTCCCGGAAAGGGCACAGCTATCTTCAATTTATCAATTCCAAGTATCTCTGGTAGTTTAATTGTGTTAGGGGGCTACACTTTCACTTTCCGCCCAGGAGGACCAGGTTTCGAGTCCCAGAAAGGATACTACCAATTTTAATTTCCCATCAATTCCTGGGCGGGGCGTGGGGTTGGATGTCAGCACAGCCCTGGGACAAAGAAATTTAATCCAAAATTCGAAATTCCCATCAAAATTCGAAATTACTGCCAATAGTATAGGCTGGGGGGAAGGCGTGGGGGTGGGGAGGGGGGGCTGGGGCACACGTGAAGACTGAGAAAACACGTGACATAATCCGTGGGTGTTGATGGGCGTGGTCGGGGTCGTGGGTGGGCGGGGGATGGGCGTTTGCGGGCGGGGGTAGGTAGGGGAGGGAGTGATTAACTGATCAGTTTAATTAATTTGCATATCAAATTGATATCAAAAGTGGAGTCGTGACCCCATATCCCTACAACTCCCGTCTATCCGCTCGATATAATTTCAAACGAGACTCGTCCGATCAGGCAACATATTGTCAGTCATCAAGAGTCCAATGTCGATGTTGACTGGCCCAGGCGAGGCGTAAAGCTTTATGTCGTGCTGTCATCAAGGTTACACGAGTAGGCCTTCGGCTCTGAAAGCCCACAGGTTTTAAATTCCGCTACTCCCAAGTGCAGGATCATTGCCCTAACCTAGGTTTCCACGTGCAATTAAAGTGACGCCATAGCTCGTCACGAACGGATTATACTGCAGTGGCGTTGTGATCTCATTTTCACATACAGTAGACTAAAATCCAATGATACAGGTTTCATTATGTCTTTTACTGATTAATATGGCTTGTAATGATTCAATGTTTCGATGAATGATTGCCACGCTGACACTTGTTGATGGCCCAGCATTGAAATCTGCAGCAGTTTGCGGAACAGCTGCACTTCTGTCACGTTGAATGATTCTCTTCAGTCGTCGTTGGTCCCGTCCTTGCAGGATCTTTCTCTGGCCGCAGCCATGTCGGAGATTTGATGATTTACCGGATTTCTTATATTGACGGTACACTCGTGAAATGGTCGTACGGGAAAATCCTCGCTTCTTCGATACCTCGGATGCTGTGTCCCATCGCTCGTGCGTCGGCTATAAAATACCACGTCCAAAGTCTTTTAAATCTTAATACCCTGCCATTGTAGCAGCAGTAACCGATCTAACAACTGCACCAGACACTTTGTTTCATGTAGGCGTCACCAATAGCAGCGCCATGTTTCGCCGGCTTACGCGTATATACTCGTATGTCTGTATTTGAATACGTATGCCTATACCAATTTCTTTGGCGCTTCAGTGTATATTCCTTTAGCATAAATTATGTTGGTACCTTTGCTAATTCTGAATGATGTTATCATAAAATCTTCAGGGAAGTGGATGAATCCTATCTCAGTAGTCTAAAAATAAAAATCGGCTATATGAGACCGTCATAGCAGCAAATATAGCATCTACAACTATTTTCCGCAGGCTGCCTTACGGTTGGTGGGGGACATGACCTCTGAAGAATCAGTATCCATTCTCCACTTTCCTGTTTCATTTGTGAATTGTGCATGGATTGAATGATTGTTAGTAAGTCTCCGGGTAAGCAACAATATCCGTGATGTTCCCGTCGTGTTCGTTTCGCGAGACGTAGTTTTTGTTGGAGGATTCAGTATCGAGGAATCAATGTGTTGCTCGGCGTTCCCTGGACTGTAAGCTCAAGGAATTTCAATAGCAAACCTCGCCGCGAAGCACAACAAACTCGCGTGGAAGACGTTACAAGCATCTCAATAACGTTCTCACTCATACTAAACCATCCCGTGACGAAGCGTGCCGGCCTTCATTGAATCTTCTCTATTTCCTCTACTTTTTAAGGATCCCAGACTGATGAACGCTACTCAATAATCGTTCGAAAGGGTGCTCTGTAAGCCACTTCCTTCGTGGATGAATAACATTTCCTAAAGATTCACCCTGTGAATCTCGGCCTGGCATCTGATTTTTTTTTTTTTATGAATTTTGCCACCATTTCACACTGACGCTACGGATGGTTACTCCTAGATACTTTAAGATTTCTCCCAAATCCAGTAATTCAAAAATGGGGCATCAGTCCTTAATATTAAAATAAATAACTCCTAACATTCGAAAACATATTATTTGAAAACAGTAAACTATTCATGAAAAGGTAATTTGGAGCCCAACTTTAATTGCGTACGGAACAAGGACATTTGAGAAGAAAAGTGAAACTATTAGAAGGCTTTGAAATGTTACAGGGCACTGTTGAAGAACAGATAGGGTGATATAGTAAGGAATGAAGGGGTCCTGGACAGAGTCAACCAAAAGAAATGCCTAACAAAAGATGAATAGAAAAAAAAAAAAGGTTGGGCACATATAACGACAGGAGTTGTTCTCAAAAACTGTAGGTAAGGAATGGTCTCAGCATCACCATCAGGTGCTCGTTTAATAATAATACATTGTTTCGTATGATTAAAGATGCCGACAGTGCGTATGAAAGTGTAATAACACAAAATGATGTGTAATTAGTATAACGGCAAGAGATAATGACAACATTCCGTCGAAATGCTGTGTGTGAATATAAGAACTTGAAAGACGGCATTTTGGAACGGGTGCCTTTCATGCATCGTAGAATTCATGTACGCTCGGCGTAAGTCACCTGTATGATCATATTTAGTCACCTGTCACCTCCTTCTGCTAGAGGCCAAATCGAGAAATTACGACCGTATGTTAACACGAATGGAGAGTTCTGAGTGGCTTCAGTCAATGGGAATTTTAGGTGGCAGAAATCTGTTCTGTTCCATTACGTTCTGACGGAGAAACAACCAGCACGCTATAGCAAACATTTTTGCAGATCTTCGCCGCGCGGGATTAGCCGAGCGGTCTTGGGCGCTGCAGTCATGGACTGTGCGGCTGGTCCCGGCGGAGGTTCGAGTCCTCCCTCGGGCATGGGTGTGTGTGTTTGTCCTTAGGATAATTTAGATTAAGTAGTGTGTAAGCTTAGGGACTGATGACCTTATCCCGGGTTCGATTCCCGGCGGGGTCAGGGATTTTCTCTGCCTCGTGATGACTGGGTGTTGTGTGCTGTCCTTAGGTTAGTTAGGTTTAAGTAGTTCTAAGTTCTAGGGAACTGATGACCATAGATGTTAAGTCCCATAGTGCTCAGAGCCATTTGAACTGATGACCTTAGCAGTTAAGTCCCATAAGATTTCACACACATTTGAACATTTTTTTGCAGACCTTGGTCTAGTGCGACTGTAAACGCATTCGACCAGCAAACATCGATAGTGAGAATGCAGCAAGCTGCAAGCATTTCGGTAGCTTCCATATGATTGGGAACCATGAGAGAAGCCAGGGTAGGTAAAATCGTGCCCTTTTCGCGCGTCAGTTTCGGTGCAGATTTCACATGCAGGATATCGGGCGTTTGTTCACATTTCTATTGATTCAGAACATGTGGCCATCTGACCCCGTCCCCGTGTTAGGCATCTGTAAATTGAAGTGACTTAATAGTATCTTCTACTATCCACTACGAAGTTTTCAGGCGATGTATGATATTATTTATTTTGTGATTCTAAGAAGCTGCTCAGAAGGAATGTACGATACTCCTATTCGAAATTTATTCATCGTCACCGCTGCAAAATTGTATAATTAATCTACTGGGAAGTTATACTGTTTATCACGATTTCACTAATTCACACCGTTTCTTGCTATTACCAATTTAGCCATGTGCATTTTCATCCCTGTTAGAACTCTCTTTTACTTGCAGGGGATGGTGTGATTCTTGTAATTGTGTTGCTCTCATCTCAGGGTTAGATTGCGCATGTGTTACCTATTAATCTTAATTCGTTTTATATAAGTTTTTCAGCAAATAACCTAAGTTGGCGCTGCTGCACATAGTCCGAGATTTCCTGCTGCTGAGACTAGGTAACAGAAAATCATTACTGTCACCACTGATGTGAAATGTTCGGGGGTTATTAGGAAAGGAATTCGAAAGTAGGGCAGAGATCGTGTCGGTGCTGAAAGCGATATTAGTGGAAGGAACGGAAGAAAGTATTAAGAGAGAATATGGGCTAGGTAGTAGGAATGAGAGGTGAATAAGTAAGTTTTACAATCAATTTCAGCTAGCAATAACGAAAACACTGTTCAAAAATCACGAGAGGAGGAGTTAAACTTGGAAACAGGCTGGGTACAAGGGAAGATACCAGCTGGATTAAATGATAGCCACACAGAAATTCCGAAATCAGATATTGGATTCTTAGGCTTTTCCAGAAGCAGGTATAGTCTCGGATCACAATTTAATAATGACGAAGAGTAGAATGAAGTTTGAGGTTGCTCAGGAAGAATCAATACGTGTGGAAGTGGAAACTAAAGTAATGAGGAATGATGAGGTTCGTTTGAACTTTTTTGAAGCTAGAGATACTTCAGTAATAAGTACCATAGTATGAAGTTTAGTTGGAGATGAATAAACATCTCTAAAAAGGGCAGTCATAGAAACTGTAAAGTCAGCCATAGGTACAAGGATGGTAACACCGAAGAAACCTTGAGTAAAAGAAGAAACACTTCAGCCTGTCGAGGAAAGAAGGAAGTAGAATAATGGTCAGGGAACGACAGGAATACACCAATGTAAATCACTTAGGAACGAAATAAATATGAAACGCAGGGAAGCCAAGATCAAATGACTATAGGAAAAATGTGAAGGAATTGAAGAAGACATGACCACCGGAAGGACTAGCTTATCACATAGAAATATCAGGACAACGTTCCGTAAAGGTAAAAGCAAGGGTGGTAACATGAAGAATGCAAAGGGAATTCCCCTGTTGCACGCAGAAGAGGGAACGAATAATTATGTTTAGAGAATACAATGAAGGGCTCTACTAGGGGAAGGACTTGTCTGATAACGTGGCTGTGGAATAAATGGCAGTCGATACTGATATCAGATTAATTGTTTAACAAAGCTCTGGAAGACTTGCGATCAAATAAGGCACATGGGATAGACAACATTCCATCGAAATTTCTGAAATCACTGAAGAAAGTGGCAGGCTAGCTACTGTTCAAGTTGATGCGTAGAATCTATGAGTCTGGAGAAGTACATGAGACTTTCAGAAAAATAATATCCATACAATCCTGAAGGTAGCAAGCAAGGGTAGAATAGTGCGACAACTAGCGTACACTCAGCCTAACGGCTCATGCGTCAAAATTGCTGACAAGAATAATATACAGAAGAATAGAAAAGAAAGTCGAGTAATGGCGAAATGACGATCAGTTCGGCTTTCTGAAAGGTAAGGGCATCAGAGATGCAGTTCTGAAGTTACGAATATTAATGGAAGCAACACTGAAGAAAAGTCGAGACAAATTCATAGGATTTGTTAGACAATTTAAGACTGTGCAAGGTGTTCGAAATTCTGTAAAAGGTAAGGGTGTGAGGAAAGAAGGACAATATACATTATGCACATGAACCAAGTGGGAACAGCAAAAATGGAAGATCAAGCAAGAAGCGCTCGGATTAAAAAGGGTGTGAGACAGGGATATAGTCTTTCGTCCCTACTGTTCAATTTATACATCGAAGAAGCAATGATGGGGATAAGAGAACGGTTCAAGAAAAGGATTAAAATTTGAGGTGAAAAGGTATCATTGGTACTCTCAGAGAAAGTGAAAAAGAATTGCAGGATCTTTTGAATAGACTGAAAGTGCAAGATATAGACTGAGAGTAAACCTAAGAAATACGGAAGTAATGAGAAGCAGCAGAAATGAGATAAGCGATAAACTTAATGTCAAAATTGAGCAACAAAAAGTAGATGAAGTAAAGGAATTCTGATACGTTGGCACCAAAATAGCACGAAACGAACTGAGCAAGGAAAACAGAAAAAGCAGACTAGCACAGACGAAAACGGCATTCCTGGCCGAGAGAAGTCTACTAGCATCAAATATCAGCCTTACCCTGAAGAAGAAATTTCAGAGAATGTATGTCTGGAGCATGGTACTGCATGATAGTGAATCATGGACTGTGGGACAACGAGAAAAGAAGAGAATCGATGCGTTGAGGATGTGGTGATATACAAGTATGTGGAAAATTAGGTGGACTGATATGGAATGAAGAGGCTTTCCGATGAATCGCCGAAGAAACAAACGTGTGGAAAACATTGACAAAAAGAATAGACAGGATAATAAGACATGTGTTAAGACGCCAATGAATAACTTCCATGGTGGTAGAGGTAGCGGCAGTAGGAAAAAACTGTAGGAGAAGACAGAGGTTGAAATACAGCAGACAAACAATTGAAGACGTAGGAAGAAAGTTTCACTCTGAGAGGAAAAGTTTCGCACAAGACAGGAATTCATAGTGGGCCACATAAACCAGTCAGAAAGCTGATGACGCAAAAAAAGAAAAAATGGCGATTGGGCACTGTACTAGACTCAGGCAATTCACTGAAAACACTAGTTAACACTCGTGAATGGTACTCACTATTTGTAACCACGTGTGGCAAGCTTAAACAGTAACATTGGTCGACAAATCACACTCACTGATGAAAAATTCAGTTGTGTAAACTTAAGCACAACTTCAAAACTTGAACATCGGAACAGAAATGATAATTGGTAAATAAATACACTGCCATACCACCACACGAAATAAAAACTTACCTCTGCAATCTGCTGTATCGCTGTAACCAATAGAAATTGGAGACATGTTAGATGGAATGTTTTATTCGAATTAGTCTGTACTTCCACTTTCTAAATTTTTATCTTTTCCTTCTGAAACTCTGTTTTATGTCATTTTAACATTTATTGAGTTATTTGGTCATCTAGATATGCTTGACACAGCTATATTTCCACAGCTGCTAGAAACGAATTACCGCACATTAAAAGCTTGAATACACAGTATTTATGTTTTACGTTATTTATTTAATTGCTCGTTATGATCCTCTTATTGGCTTCCTAGGCCATCAACAGATGTCTTAATACTACACAGATAGTCCACATTGCTTCAGCGGGACTTCGTAGCTGCATGAAGACAGTTTTTCAAAGATATTTGACTTTTACAACTATATATCGATACAAAAACACAGGCATACAGGTCTACCCAAAGAAGCGCAGAACAAATAAATCTAGCATTAAAATGTACTCAAAGACTGGAAACATAGGAATGTATAAGTAAAAAACGTTGTAGCAGTGATTAATGACGCAGATTACTATGTCATGAGTGTATGGACAAACTATTGAAAGTGATGAGCAGGCCGAAATAAATGGAAGGTGGGGTGCGGTGGCAGAGGAGAGAAAATATTTGGTAGAATATGGATATGAATCAGTTCTAACAAGCATAATATCTGCTGAAAAAAGAACACTGTCTGCTGTTACTTTAGCAACTGTGAATAATGAGACTGTGTTTGTTCTTTAAGGACTAAATCAGGGTTTTTGATAGGTGTTTGTAATTTCCATAATTTCGAATAATGTTAGTTTTCTGCCTTTAATTTCTCTAAGGAGAACATCAGATTTAATACCATAAGAATTACACTGATTCAGAGCATGTTCAGCAAAGGTGGAATCTTTCTTTTTGAGTCTACAATTACTTTCATGAATCAGTCTAGTTGTTACAGACCTGCCTGAATGAATTATGCTGTTGCTTTCTAATGCCAATGGTAAGATCTCAAAATTCGACAGTCTTCTCCCAGCTCCACTGTAAACACGATTTTGCTGTGGTGTGAATTAAAATGTTAAAGGAGTTCATTTAATTGTTTTGTGGCGCCTGTTCCCAAGCATGATACACCTGCCCTATACCAATCCAGTACCACATTTTAGAACTTAGCTGCTCTTCATCTAAAAATGTTTGTTCAAAATTAAACATAAACATTTGAGCTAATAAGCGGCTCATACAGTATAATACTATTCTACAATCAGTCATCTAAACTTATAAAAAATACCGCCTTTAAATTTTATCATAACATAACTGTGATATGCAAAGACTGTTTGTAAAGTGTGATATATGCGATGTTAGTGTCCTTTGCTAATGTATGTTTGTAACTTATGTAAAGAAATATCTGAAATGTATAATTTATTAAACAACAATTTCTCATGGATTAATTAACTGAAATATTAGTGTATACAATTTTATATTTTTGTGCAAGTTGTCATTTGTATAAAATGACACGCGCTGAGGGAAATGTGTAGGATATGTATTATGTAAGAGATGAAGTGCTTTTGTACTGTAGGAAAGTTGCTTTGGGAAGTGTAAAAGGTGACTAGCCTTTTTGGCACGCTAGCTGTAGAGCGAACAGGAACGAGAGGGCACAGTCAGTAGGCAGCAGTGAAAGAGGCAACGCTCAGACGGAGCAGGCGATACCTTGCTTGGACATTGTTGCACAGCAGCCTCGGATGATGACTGCTGAATTATTACGGCTTTGGTAGAGGATGTTGAGCTTTGCTAAGGACGTGAAAACGACGCCAAGAAGAATTAATTATTCCATACTTCCAAAAACTTTTACGCCATACAGTGGTTAGCCGCCATTACTATTCGCCACTCATAATGCCTACAGCCAAAAGGTTACGAACTTTATAACTACAACTGTAGAAGCCTGAGCCATTAAGTCAACAATTTAGGTTTTTTTAAAATAATTATTGAGTTAAACAGAAAATTTGATTCACCATGTTCTTTTGTTCCTAATCATTTACATACATAGAGTCCTTTGCTGGTGTTTGATTATTCTGTGTAAACATTTGAAGTGTTATATTCAGTATTTACAAGCATTAATTTTCACCACTGAATAAATGTTTGAAAATAATTATGGTGCACTAACTTTTAAAGTGAACGTAAAAGTACTGTATGATTTACATAATAGAAGTGCTTAAGTGAAATTTTGCTTAAGTACTGAAGTAGATGTTTTCAGACAAATTTACCATTTTTAATATTGTTACCCTTTTTGGGCCAATAAGTAAACCGAAAGTGAATAAGTTTTAAGAAAAAGAAATATAAAATTGTTTCAGTTATAAATGAAATTTAGCAAAGTACAAAGAGTTACAAAAAGGAAATTGCGTATGTGACTCAGTTACGCTGAAGCACGGTTGCATTAAGATACTGAATGACAATACAGTGTGACCACACCCCTACCTTTGGCTTTTGACAAATCATTTGTTAGGAAAAAATAGAAACAAAGTGTCTTAATAAATTTAAATACGTATATTATGCTAGGTTGGCAGTCCTGACAGAGACCATACATACTTGAATATTGAGTTCGTGAAGATAAGCAGCTAATTGTATAATAAGTGCCAATTTCACGAATAGGACAGTCATAACCCAAGGGCCAGTTTCAACGTACTTTAGACATAAGTTTATATACGAATTTAAGACGTTTCCATAAGTATCAAGTGAAGAATTTATGTTGTTTTCGTTACACATATATTTAGTAGTGTCGTATCTACTCGGGGAATTAAAAGTTTTAAGTTCTATCTTTTATCTCATTTCAAAACGAGTGAAGTCCATATCGCGCATACGTGATCTTGGGCCTAATTTTTCAAGTATACAAGTTTTGAGTTTTAACGTTAGTTTAAGTGCATTACGTTGCTATATTAATAGTATACACGGATATTAGTGTTCCACATAACTTTAGTGACTCTTGTGATCTGTAGATAATAGAATATTATTGTTATACCCTAAACAGGTTTCTGTTAACGGTATTGTTAGGTGGGACTTCACCAGACATTGCCTTTATCTCAGTAGGAGACTGGTGGGTAAATTGCCTGGGATGATAGCAAAATCTGTAAGGGAGGTGGAGGGGGCACTCATGAGAGTAACTCTGTTTTTGACTAATATCAGTGTCCAATGACTCAACATTGAATAAAATTAAGCTTATTGAGAAGCTCAGACAGGCAGGTGCTAGAGATGTTAAAATTTCAGAAGATTCTCATAAAGGTACAGTGAAACATAATGTTGGTATGTCACTAGATTTCCATAAAAGAACAGTGAAAAATAATGTTAGTATATTGCATCAGAATATCAGGGGATTAAAAAACAAAGTAGATGAGCTTCTTGTTTGTTTAAAATATTTAGAAACTGAGGGTGAAACAAATGTACTATGCCAGTCTGAACATCATATAGTCACAAATGAGGAAAAGGTAAATACAGAGGGATATAGGGTTTCAGCACATGTAAGTAGAGACACAATGGAGAGAGGAGGGGTTTCCATATATGTTAAAATCAGTTATAGTGTGAAAAACTAATAAACTGAAAACACTTGTGTAGAGCAACCTATAGAAGCATGTGCGTGCGAGATTAAACTAAATAATCGTACTTTTATCACTGTAGCAGTGTATATTTCCTTATTGGGAAATGTTCAGCCATTTTTGAAAATCTTAGGTTCTTTGTTGTGCTGCATGGCAGACAGAGGGAAGCAAATTATTGTTTGTGGGGTTTCAGTGTAGATTTTCTTAAGAGTCCGATAGAAAGTTTGACCTTGAAGTATTACTTGGTTCTTTCAATTTTACGTCAGTTATTGATTTTCCTACTTGAGTGTCACAGGAAAGCAGCACACTGATAGATAATTTTTTATAGACCACGATAAATTTAATCAAATACAAACTTTTCCTGTTAAGAATGGTCTGTCTGATCATGATGCATAGCTAGTTACAGTATATCACATAGCTTCGTACACTGATGCAAAACAGTCCTCCAAAACATAGCGTCCAATTAACAATTTAACAGCCGAATATTTTAGGGAAAACTTGCAAACAGTTAGACTGGGATGAGGCTAATTTAAAATTTAACCTATTTCATGACACCTTTGTGAGTGTATTTGGAAACAGTTTCCTTGAGAAAACAATGAAATATAATTATAAGAAACCACCTAAATAGTCATGGCTTACTAAAGGAATAAAAATATCTTGTGAACAGAAAAGGGAAATATATCTTACAACTAGAAGGAGCATGATACAGAAACAGTGAAACATTATAAAAACTACTGAACTGTATTGAGAAAAGTTGTTAAAATATCCAGGAGTATGTGTATGATGTCTGAGATTAGCACATATGATTATTATTATTATTATTATTAAGCATTACAATCCATGAAGGCTTTTTGCTGCAGAATGGACAATGTTGAACCACTTTGCTCTGTCTTTACAAGTAATTTGCCACTGTCTGTCATGTCCTAGTTTTCTGAGATCGTCTTGAATATTGTCCAAGTATCTCATGCGTGGGCGTCCAAGAGGTCGTCTTCCGGTGGGAATCTCTTCAGTCACTTTCTTGATGGTCCTGTTTGGTGGTGCTCTGATGACATGCCCTATCCATTTCAGTCTTTTGGCTTTAATTTTGGCCACTATATCGGAGTCTTTATATAATTTGTAAATTTCATTGTTATTTAGCAATCTCCATTCATCACTGATCCTATCTCTTATGGGTCCAAATATTTTTCTCAAAATTTTTCGTTCAAATACTCTTAATCTGTTTTCCTCTTTTTTTGTGAGAGTCCAGGTTTCAGATCCATAGGTGAGTACTGGTATAATCAATGATTTGTATACTTGTAGTTTGGTGTTCCTAGATATTAACTTGCTTTTGAAAACTGTCAAGAGACTATAGTAGCATTTGTTAGCCTTCTGAATTCGTGATTCTATTTCAATTTTTATGGAGTTGTCAGAGGTTACTATTGTACCAAGGTAATTAAATTCATTTGTCTTTGTGAAAGCTGTGTTATTAATTTGCAGTACATTATTATTTGATGGATAGCGGGATAAGATAAAGTACATTGTTTTGTCTGTATTCAGCTGGAGGCCTGTGCCATTTGTGGCTTTAATTAATTGTGCTGTAAGAAGCTTCAAATCATTCTCACTGTCAGATAATAATGCAATGTCATCAGCGTATGCTACAATGTTAATTTTGCTTTCCAGTTGTGCTCCAATTTGTAGTAGCTTTACTTTTTGGATTATTCTATTGATTACTATGTTAAAGAGAACTGGTGAGAGTGAATCCCCTTGTTTGACTCCAGTTTTAACCTCAAAGTCTTCAGAAAGTTTGCCAGCTACTTTTATTTTGTATTTTGAGTTTAAAGTGCAAGCTTTTATTAAATTTATCAATTTGTTAGGGATGCCAATCTGCCTCATGCACTTCCATAACTGTCCCACGGAAGGATGTGGTCGCGAGAGTGCACGACCACGCCAAGGACCGCATTCAGCGAGTTTTAGTTAAATGGACGAGATATTCGAGTGGTGCAACTTTCACCTGTGTGTGTGTGTGTGTGTGTGTGTGTGTGTGTGTGTGTGTCCGCCAGTCGACGTGACCTCATGGCAATAAGTTGTCAGTCGACGATTTGTACGGGGATCTTTCTGTGCGTGACGTGAGCGGGGACGACCGTTGGTTGGGCGTTCGGTCCGTCGTCGCAACGGGTGATGTGAATTTGGTCTTCCGACCGCTTCTGGCGGTACTTTCTGCCTTGTGGCCGCTAACGCCCCAGTTACCTACCCTGGAGGTTAGCGTACTTTTCCGGCAGTAACTTTCCTCGTCGTGTTGATGCTGTCCGACACGGCGTGTAGTTCGACATCCTCTTGTACTGTACTGTGCATTTTTTTTGGTGAGATCTAGCTTGGTTCTAGCGTTTCCTTCGGGCTTGGGTGTTTTCTGAAGACGTAGTGCTGTCTGTCTCTTCGCCCTTGCCTAAAAATATTCCGTCGTTGTACCGGCGATCAGACGTTAGGCGGATTGGATAGTCGGCGGTCAGCAGTTAAGCTGTCCCTAGTTTGAGTTGTCATCCTGTTATGTGAGTACAACTCTTGGCTGCCTGTCTCATCTTACCTTATGTTTGAGTTACCTTCCCAGGCCGTCCCTTGCAACACATGCTGAGAACTGCTTGTCTTGATGTCTTATATTGTGACGTTTGTTTTAAGGATATTTGTAATTTTCTTATTATTGTAGGTGTGGCCTTCAGCCGTGTTACAGTAAATTTTTTTAAGCAAACTTGTTTTAAAAGCAAGGGATTTATTTTAAAAGTGCTATTTGGATTTATTTTCCTGACTTCTAATTCAGGTCTTCAGACATTTGTTATTTGAAATTGTTTGTGGGCTTCAGCCGAGCAATACTTTCACTTCTCTCATAATAAGGCCTTCAGCTGTGTTACAATCTGCTTTATGAAACGTCCCCTTAGAACTATTTATACAAGACTGTGCTTAACCTGACACACAATATTATTTAGCGCAACGCAATCTGACTTTCAAAAATCCCTACAAAAGAATGGCCCTGACTAACATTAAACTATAGCTTTCACAAATAACTTACCTCACAAAAATCTTCATTACTCGAACTACTGCAATACAGCGAGCGCCACTATTGCCAGCTAAATAAAAGATTCAAACTACAGAAGGCACTAACTACTGATAGGGATAGTTAGCAAATGAAAGATATTAATAGAGAACAAACATTGTATTTACCTTAATAGTCATAATATATATAGCAGTTCATGATAAATTACAAAACTCCGCCATCTCTCTCCCCACATCCACCACTGCTGGTGGCTCACCTCCAACTGCGCAACGCTACGCGCTGTTAACATCCAGCTGCCCCTCTACAATGGCAGACAACAATGCAAACTAGCCTCAGACTGCACACAGCACAGCCAGTGATTTTCGTACAGAGCGCTACATAACGTTGCCAATAAGAAAACATAAACAGCCTACTTACATAGCCCCCATGCTCCCCACAAAAAATTTTACAAATTGTTTTGGCCAGTGGCCAATAATGATTTGATAAAATTTTTCATAATTACACTAACAAAGATATCCAATGCACACACTTATTGATACAATGGTGGTCAAAAGCTAAAATTTTCTCACAGTCCATAAATACAGTCCTGATCATTCATCATAATAGTAATTACAGTTTTTGTTTTTCACAAAGTCTCATTAGTAAAAGAAATTGCACACAGAAGTAGTGGATTTCCATGCAGTCTTGAAGAAGTGGTGTTCTCCTTCCAACAGAAAGACAGTGCTGACTCTTGACATGCAGACAGGTAATGGGCCACAACAGAGCAAACCCACAGCAGAGTCATTCGACGTTTTGAAGAAGATTGTTAGGTAGGTCGTCACAGAGCAGACCCACTGTAGTCCTGGTAGAGAATATGGTATTGGTGGGCCACCAGAGGCGCAGACCCACTGCAGTCCTTGTAGAAATAATGGTATTGGTGGGCCATCAAAGATGCAGACCCACTGTAGTCCTTGTAGAGATGGCCAGCAGCCATCTGTTGTGACTGTGCAGGTGCACAATCACCATTGAAGAGTCTTGCAGATAATATAGCAAGTCCATAACCACCACTTGTGCACTCACAAAGTTTTTGGAATTCTCCTTAGAACCAGCAATGCTGTTATCCAGTCCCTTGCTGAATTATTAACACACGTGCAAACACTAACAGTCCCTACTTCTCACATATTGTCCATATACTATGACCAACAGAAACGTGTGCAGTGAAATGTAACTTACAAGTTACTAATATGATGAACTGGTGTCAATTACCATTTTATAACATGAGAATACGATTACAAAGGTACAAAATACATCATTAAAGAACATAACAATACAGATAACATTTGTAGTACAGGCTTTACAACAGAATAGAAGTAAACATATACATCAGTGTTACAGGAATTATGACATAAGTAAATACATAAACGATCAGAATAACTTTTGAAACATCAACTTTACACATGAGCATTAAAACAAAACAGAATAAATAATGTCTAAACATCTTTACAAGGTAAATAACATATTATTAATGCCAATTATATTTGAGGATAACAGTATTCCTCATCATAGTGAATATAGCTTAGTATTAGAAGAAAAAAAATTCTATGAAACTACACAGAGACAGGAAGAAAACAACTACACAAGGGTACACAAACACATAGTGGGATAACACGAACGGAAAGAACAGGGTTTGTTTTCAGTGTAACATTTGGTACTGCAGTTCACCCCAAAACTTCATTCCATATATCTTTCCTCTTATTTCATCCTTTGTTTCCACCAAAAAAATTCTATCTAAGCATGCTTTCTGTATTTATATGTTCACACATTTCTTACCTCATCATTTATTTCCAAGAAAATCCTACCTAAACCTGTTTTCTGTACTTTTTTTCGTATAACTTCTCAATGCATTTCTTCCAATTCATCGCAACTCATTCTCTTATAGGCTACCCCCTCTTAAGCTAACTTAAATCTACTGAGCTCAGATGCTAAACTAAGGGACAAGGCAATGCAGCAGCATAAAACAATTAACACAAACATCAATGACAAAAAAATTCAAATTGACAAAGCAATTGCAATATCACAACTAATATAAGGCACTGTGCAGCAAACAAGGAAAATAAATCCGTAGTAAAACTGGCTTAACAGCGTAATACAAAGTCAAATTCAGTAACACTATGCCTGGCAAACAGCAGTAACTTATACCCAAACATGACATAGCTAAAGCAGAAAAAATATTACAATAAAAACAACAATGCAGAAAAGGGAAATGTCTACTCACATCTTAATGTCTATGTAATTAAAGTGGTGCACCACAACAACTTATTGTAAAAAAAATATTACCATGTACTTGAAAAGAAAATTATGTGTGCAGTTACTGTTACTAGTCCCTTCTTATTGTTCTCTCCATTCCAAGAGCTCCTTTTTGAAGAATGTGGATCATAAAATAATTATTTAATAGATCTGTTGACAGAAAGTGTTCACATTAGCAAATGCATCTAAGTTTATTTTATAAAACTAATGCTGCAACACAGCTGGCAAACAGGTATCAAATGAAATAAGCAATTACCCAAACCAAAGCATAAAAACATCATTTAATAGCTATGTGGCATTTCGTAAGTCAGTAGCTCTCAACTCTCATAGAAAGACACTTGTCATAATCAGGTGTGCAGATGTACGAATATTTCCCATCAATTCATAAGCATTTCAGTAATTAGCACAAAGTACAAGTAATCATATGTTTTCAAGTAATGAGTGTGTAATATTTGCGATGCTTTCTACAAAGGAATGTCAATAGCGAGGTTAATGGTCTCTTTTTTTTTCTCCACCTCTGTCTCTGAACAGCTGGGCGCCCAAAACGCATTACATGCAGGTGGTCACTTACCTTTCTTACTGAAATATTTACGACAGCAGTTTCTGCTACAGTGGCAGTCTCATATAAAAAATTTCACAGGTCAAGAATTAGCGTTGCAAATGTGTAGAAACAAAATCTTATGAATATAACAGTGTCCAAAAAATTTTCGCCGGCATTGTGATACATTCACGCATTTATACACATTTCATAACTCTTAAAGTACGATTCTTGGTTTCCAACATCCTTTTTCACAAGTCAAGAGTCCCTACCCACTATTCATTACTCCTTACCTTATTACACATATACGTATTCATCAACACTCTTCAATATTTCATCATTACAAATATGAAGCATAATCAAATAACTCATATAGCCTCAGCCTATTAATCATAAACATACCTCAGCAGCATAATACACATCGTCGTCATAATAATAACATCATAACACCTCAGTCAAATCTCAAAAACGTCGTAGCTTTCTGCAATAATTTCAAAACCTAAAGAAAATTCTCTGCTCATTTTAGTAGTGTCATCTACCTCAAACGTACTTTAAAATCATGATCTCATACCAAATATATCATTCAAAGCTCTCATAATATCACAATGGGTCCAAAAAAATATGAACAGTGCACAAAGTACAGACAAAATACAATTTCGTAAGTGTGAAGTAATCCAACTCTGTAATTGCGTAAACATGTGTCACTGACGTAGTAAAAAGATGTTTGTTTCTCTGTTAAATGATCAGATAGCTGTGTAATTTATGTGTTAGAGAAATATGGTACCGATGTATTAAATTGTATAAGCAAATACCATATTAGCTAGGGCTCCTTGTGCTTGCCAAACACATGGTACACAAAGTAGGCATGTACCCCCCTGAGGTTTAATGTAATTATACCCTCAGGTGTTACAGATTACAAGAATGGAATGAAATGTGTTACGGAAAACCTTTGAATCATTGTACTTCAAATCTCCTTAAAGATAAATGATTTAAGTACAAAATTAATCACTCAAATACGTGTCCTGTAGCGCTAAATGTGCGTCTTGCTGTAAGATAATCTCTGTGGAAGTGTCGTAGTTATCGTCCTCCGAAAGCTAAGTTCTGCAGCAGTCAATGTACATACCTCATGATAAACAAAAGTGAAATGCTTTGCGTATAGATATCTTAGTTATTACGCTTATTGTTGTGATGAAGAAATTACTGTGCTGTAACGTATTGTTGTGCTACGGAAAAGGCTGTCTCATTGTAGCTATACCACAAAAGTTACTATTAAAACATGTTTTACTTTCCAGAATAATACAGAAAAACTGTGCAGATATAAAACAGAAACACCGCAAAAGTAACATTGTAAATTGTCACTCATTAGTAGCGTTGTGATAAAATCGTGTAGCTGTCACATAAACTAACCACTGTGTCATCTGGTATCTCACAGAAAGTACTTTAAATCCCGAATGTTTCTTCAAGTAAACCAAAATGTTGCATTAAAATCTCATTAGCAGTACCAGTATATGTCCTAAGTATGTAAGCCTGATAGTCGTTACGTAATCGTGGAACTAACAAGCAACAATGTACACACACAGTAACACTGTGTCCTCTGTTCACTATCACAATGCAGTGGTAATTACTGTCTAAATAAGTACCCTAGGTTCTAGACTGGATAGTTAACTTCAAAACATAGTTGCATGATAACAGTTTCTAAGTGTGACAATGCATACTATAAATGTGAAGTGAAACGTTTTATGGCAAAGACAAAGTTAAAAAGCAGATTATCTTTCAATAAATGGTTTCACATGTGAAATGTGGTGTAAACCTTTACTCTTCCTAGTACGCAGAGTTTCAACTTCAACGCAATTATAATGTGGTATACGTCGGATTCTGTAAGGTCCATTGTAAACTAGAAAGAATTTCAGAATGAGATTTTCACTCTGCAGCGGAGTGTGCGCTGATATGAAACTTCCTGGCAGATTAAAACTGTGTGCCCGACCGAGACTCAAACTCGGGACCTTTGCCTTTCGCGGGCAAGTGCTCTACCAACTGAGCCACCGAAGCACGACTTCAGTGACTCAAGTGTTTCTTCTTATGTGACAATGAATGAGCTTTAATAAGAACTTTCTGACCAATATATAATTTCTTTGCATTTGCTTTACCGTGTAGTTTTCTCCTTTTGTCTGCTGCAGATTTTATGTTTTTAAGAGCCAAATCAATTATGTCTTTGTGTCGAAGTTTACGTGTATTCGGGAAAGGTACAAGCTCTCTGATTCTGTTCGGTGGTTCTTCATTCTTCAGTACAAGAGTAGGTGGTAAAGCAGTGGAATCATGAGGCATTTCATTCAGCACATTTTGAAATAAGTGCAAATATCTGTCCCAATGCTGGTGCTTTCTGTGACAATAAAGTCTGCAAAGCTTATTGATTTCTTTCATAATCCGTTCGGAGGGGTTACAATGTGGTGAATACAATGAAATAAAAACAGGTTTGATTTTATGATTCCGAAGCATGCGTGACCAAACAGCAGATCTGAATTGCGGTCCGTTATCTGAAATGACTTTAGCAACGTGGCCAACTTCACGTAAGAAGTTTTTAACAAAGGCGTTGAATACAGACCGTTCAGTGGCTTTACGTAACGGAGTGAAAGAAACAAATTTTGAAGTAAGTTCAACAGCGACTAGAATGTACGAAAATCCATTCGATGTTCTGACAAGGGGTCCCAAGAGATCAACAGCAGCAAATTCTTTTAATTTAGAAGGAATAATAGGAAACAACGGAGCACGATGTGAGATAGTAGATGGTTTCACCTTTTGACAAAGTTTACAAAAAGACAAGACTCTTCGAATTCTCTTTTCCATATTGTTAAAATAACAAGTCGTTCGAAGAATATGATAACATTTTCGTGGACCAAAATGTGCGTAGCTGAAATGAATGTACCAAATGAGCTTATTAACAAAATCGTCAGGAATGCAAAGTACCCATAGCTTGTCATCAACAGTGCAGCGTTTGAAGAGTATGTTGTTTCTAACCAGATAATAATGCCGAATCTGAGTGTGTGTCTTTTCATGCCATTTACTTTTGATATCTTTCCAAATCGGATCTTTATCTTGTTCATGAGCAATGTCCTTTAAAGATGTGGTGATGAAGTTTTCAAAGGCGACTTTCTGAATGTAAAGAATACTGAAATTTTTCTCGAGGTTGCCTTCTGTGTTACTTTTCTCAAGCCCAGCCGGTGCGCGTGACAGTGCGTCCGCAACAATGTTCTTCTTGCCGGGAATGTAGACTATTGTGAAGCGGAATTCTTGCAGAAACAATGCCCAACGTTTTAACCTGTCATGATTTAATTTTGAAGACATAAGAAATTGTAATGCACGATGATCACTGTATACTTTTACGTGCTTACCAGAAAGAAAGAAACGGAATTTGTTAAATGCCCAAACGATAGCTAAAGCTTCTAATTCAGTAACGGAATAATTTTTTTCAGATTTTGTTAGCACTCGGCTAGCAAAAGCAATGGTTTTCTGAACAGTAGTGTCATTTTCTATGGCTTCTTGAAATAAGTGGGCACCAAGACCGACTTTAGAAGAATCCGTGCTAAGGCAGAAATCTTGTGACAGATATGGATGAGCTAGTATTGGCGCATGGAGTAACGCTTCTTTCAAAGAATTGAATTCCAACTGTGCTTGTTCGTCCCAGTTCCAAATAGTATTTTTTCCAATGAGAGAACAAAGTTTTGGTGTAACTAGAATTTGCATATTCAGAAAACGACGGTAAAAATTTACGAGACCTAGAAAACTGCGGACTTGTCTTTTTGTGGATGGAACTGGAATGGCTCTGATTGCTTTTAACTTTTCAGGATCCGGCTGAATGCCTTCAGAAGAAATAATATGTCCCAAAAACTTCACCTTTGACCTACCGAATTCAGACTTTTCCAAGTTAACCGTAATTCCAGATTCTGCAAAAATACGTAACACGCTGTTGAGGATGCGATTGTGTTGTTCCCATGAGGCTTCTGCTATCAGAATATCGTCCACATATAAGGTGATGTGACGTTTTAAGAACTCAGGTAATATAGAATTTAGCCCGCGAATGAATGCTGCCGAAGAAATGTTCAAACCAAAAGTAAGTTTCCGAAACTGATAACAAACGCCGAAACAAAGAAAAGCTGTGTATTTTCTACATTCTGGATGCAGTTCGATCTGATAAAAGCTGGATCTGAGATCAATGGAAGACAACACTTTTACACCATTAAAATTTTGAAGAAGTTCTTCCATCGTCTGCGGCCTATCTGTTTCAGGAATGATGATAGTATTAATTTGTCTCGAATCTAAGACAAGCCTGATTGATCCATTTTTTTTCTCAACAACATGTAATGGATTGTTGTATGAGCTTACTGCAGGCTCAATAATGCCCTCGTCAAGCATAGATTGTATTTCTGTTCTAACTCGGTCCCTATAATGTGCTGGAATTACGTATGGTCTAACACAAAATTTAGTATGCTCACGAACACGAAATTGGTATTGAAATCCCTTGATTGTTCCTGTTTTGTGAGTAAAAACTGTGGAATGTGCTTGTAAAATCTCAAAAAGGTCCTGCCTATCAGTGTCATTACAATTCTCAATTGTTTGAATTTTATTCTGAATTAACTCATTAGTTTCAAATATGCCGTCGATATCATCCCTGCCAGTACTTGCAGAGTCATTGTTAGTGTCTAGTTCCGTAGAAAATTGCGAACTGTTGTCTAACGGAAGGTAAAGCCGATTAATTTCCCCGTCATGGTTTGAGAGCCAGTCTTCAAATTTCAAAGCTATTTACTTACCTTCTTTCTCTAAACTTATTTCAGCATCGTGAAAGCTTAAGATTGCTTTGTATTCATTCAAAAAGTCTACTCCCAGTATAATTTTCGTCGACAATAATGGAACAATAAGAAAGTTCATAGAAAACTGTGGCTTTGACAAAAGAATTCTAAGTTGGTTTGTTGGCGTACATCTACACTTTTTCCAAAGATTGCACCTTGTAATTTAATCTTACGCAACGGAAGTGTGGGGCAATCGATCGATTTGTTGCATTTGCTAAAGGCTGTTTCACTAATTACTGAAATGGGACTGCCAGAGTCAAGTACTGCAGTAAATTTTTTCGTCATTTACTGTAATGTGAATCACAGGATATGCAATGTTGTTATGTTTTACGTCGTGTTCCTGGAGTAAGATGTCCCTAATGTCTTCCATTTTTACGTAATTACTAGCTACGGCAGCTGCGTCGTCAGTTTCGTAAGTATGTTTTCTGGCTGCCAGCGGTGTGAGTCATTGCCTATTGTCTCTTTGTTGGCGCGCGTCGTTATTGGGATTTGGAGACCTAACTTCTACAAATTCACCGTGACGAGAATCCCGCCAGTTCTGATGCAGTTCAGGTCTGTCGTTACGATCATATCGTCTGTCGTCATGTCGGTAGATTCGATAGTTTCTTTCTTGTCGGTCACGTGGTGCAGAATTTCTCCCTGAGTCGTAACTGCGCGCTGGACCGTTGCGTCTAATGTTATTCTGTCTCCCTTGATAATAATTGTTTTGGTTCCCATATTGTCTGTTTCTCTGATTGTCTCTGTGATAGTCATTACCGTGGAGAGGTGATCTTTCCCTGTAATTATTACTACTCTGCCAACGGTTGTCATACGGGTGGTGTCTGTTTTGGTCACGATTTGTGTTGTGAGAATAGCCTTGTCGTGTCCAGTTATTATTTCTTTCATCGCAGAATTGCGACGGATGTGACCTGTAGTTGTTGTGTTCCTGTTTTCGCGTTACGCGATTGTCAGTGTCAATTTCTAGTTCTTGTAACAGTCCCTGAAAACCTTCAATGTCGTCTTTGCAACGTCCTGCTAAAATAATATGTCGTAAATGTTCAGGCAGTTAGATTAAGCAAATGCGGATGAGTTCTGAGGGGCTATATGGGTTTGACAGGTACTGATTCTTGTGCAACACGTCTTCAAAATATTTCACAAGACTGGAAAATTCAGATTGTTCGAAATGTTTCATCATTATGATGCCATGTTTTACTCGGTCTTGTGTAGCTTGAGACCAATATGCTGAGAGGAACGCATGGTAAAATTCTCCTTCACTGTGACAATCGTGAATGACCGATCGCATTCTTACAGCTGGTTCATTCTCCGAGTAGCCACACATAAATTCTAACCTGTGCTCCAATGACCAGTTGGGAGGGAAACAATGAGAGAATTGATGGAGCCACGCTTGTGGATGAATGCCGTTGGCAGAATTCTTAAACCTTTTGAATTTACGTGTAGTAATGAACAGCTTATAGTCAAAATCATCATGTCGGCGAGTCGCATGTCGGTCATTGTTACGTCGTGTCGGCGGTTCCATCTCAAAATTCGATGCACATTGCCAATTTCTTTCATAACTTCCGAAATGCCCTGTGTTATTATTTTGTGGCTGTTCCGTATTTCTATGTCCCTCTTCCCGTATTGGAGCGCGAGTGGCCTCTGAAATACGTAATTCTTGTACTACCTGTGTCAGCTGATCTTGTACTTCCCGGATTTCTCTTTGGTGTTGCGTATTAATTTGATTCTGATTTTGTTTGAATTTCCTAATTTGTTCGCACTCTTCTGTGTCAGTGATGGCTACAGGTCTTGTGTCATTCAGATCAGCATCTACCTTTGTAGATAAGTTATTGACCTGATCCGAAAGTTCTGCTACTTTCTCCGATAGTGAACACATTTCCTCAGTGTGTCTTTCTACTGTGTCCTTTAAGTTTTCCTGAGTTTTTGCAAGTTGCGTAACCGAATCGGTAGATGCAACTGAGTCCATTTTAGCTTGCAAGGTCTCATGATTTTCATGAACAATGGTTTGCAGTTCTTTTATGGCTGCTTCGTGATTCTGTAATGCATTGTCATGACGCGAAAAAATAGGTTGAAAATGCTCACAAATTTGTGTTTTTACGTCATTACAGACTTTTTGACATTTCGATTCAATGTTATGTAACTCAGTAGTTAAATCCTCACGTGTTTGTTCAAGTGTGGTGTTAAGATTTTGTTCCATTGCGTCTAACTGTTGCTGTGTTTGTCTCTGATGTTGTTCCATTGTGTCTAACTTTTGAAGATTTTGTTCCATTGTGTCTAACTGTTGCTGTGTTTGTTTCTGATTTTGTTCCATTTTTTGCATTAATTGCAATAATAATGTATTAGTGTCTGGAATCTGTTTCTCTATGATTTTTGGCAGTGCATTATCACCGGCAACATTCACATTTTGACAAGCAGAAAATGTGTCTTGACTCATTTGAGAAAACGGTGAGGACCCAAAACCTAAGTCTACAGTATTTGCAATATTGTGTTCTGTCATTTCGGATTCCTGAGGCGAGCTGTTGCCGACCGATTGATCGATAATGCTTCCCTGTTCACTACCTGTTTGACTGTCTACACCATTATTTGCCGCCCGCTCCATTTCCCTATGCACAATTACCAAATTACTACTTTGAATATTAGTTAATTCGTTACATGGTGGCGTTAACACACTGCTTTCGTCTTCACTGTCATTTCTCAGTTTAATTTGGAGCCTAGTGTTACGTTTTTCACACGCCATTATTGTCACAATATTTCACACGACAACACAGAAAAACACAATTTGAAGAGCAAAAATAGGAGAACACATTAACATAGCACTGAAAATAATATCTAGTTAATTGCAAGCGTAGCTGCGAAATAGTTGGTGCAAATCTACATGCATGCCACAACTGTTTTACTGTGCAACAATGAAAGGCTGCAACTACAAAGGAGATTCTCTCTACAATTACGCGCTAGCAATAAACAAAATCTACACTAATTACACAAACTACAAGAAAAAATCAGAAGATTCCAGTGACGTATCCTAGGCTAAGGGTCGACATATGACACGTCCCCTTAGAACTATTTATACAAGACTGTGCTTAACCTGACACACAATATTATTTAGCGCAACGCAATCTGACTTTCAAAAATCCCTACAAAAGAATGGCCCTGACTAACATTAAACTATAGCTTTCACAAATAACTTACCTCACAAAAATCTTCATTACTCGAACTACTGCAATACAGCGAGCGCCACTATTGCCAGCTAAATAAAAGATTCAAACTACAGAAGGCACTAACTACTGATAGGGATAGTTAACAAATGAAAGATATTAAAAGAGAACAAACAATGTATTTACCTTAATAGTCATAATATATATAGCAGTAAAGTAAAAATTAAAAAATTAATTATATTGTGTAAAGAAAACTTCTGTTAAACTGACACATTCCACCTCATTACAAAATGTCATATTCATGATTTATGGAAGAAGTATTAATGTAATGTAATGTAGGATATTTAACTATTGAATTTGTTCGTTATACAAAATGCGAACATAGAAGTCCACGCTGACCAAAATTTTTTAGCACATAGTGATGATTAAAAATTCGTGGCCTTTCTAGATCAAAACTATATATGTATGTGGGTGTATTAGCTAAAAGATTCCTGTGTCTTTCTCAAAACCATATCCTGAAAAGCTATATTTATTTATGAAGTTATGTTAGGGAACAGCAGGAGAGTAGGGCAAATTTATTGCTTCTACTTTTCTACTTTGCTTAACATTTCTTTGCCTAGATAGGCTGGTGACCATAAATCCATTAGACAAACCGCTTAATGAACTTGGTACAGAGGGATACTAGATTCAGTACTATTCCATTTTACTGAATTTTTTTCTAACAGCTAGAAAACTTTGAAAAAGGAACCAATAATTTGATTTCCGTATTCATTAGTCATACATCACCATCAAATCCTGTAAAAGGGGTAATATTATATGACAGTTGTATACTATATGCACAATTCCCAGTGTATATACACGGCTTCTCCTGTACCAGCACTGTTTGTTCTGTTAGGGTATAGTGTTATAAGGGGAATCCGTTGCTAACCCATCTGAGTGACTGTTAAGAGTTCTGTTGCGAATCCGTTGAAACTGGAAATAATTTTACTTGAAGCATGTCTCAGTTTAAACTAATATTACTCGAAATTCTGTCGGTTAATAAACATTGGGCAAGGAATCTCGGTCTGAAACTTAATAACGAAACACGGTTCCATTATTCACCCTTACTAAAGTAACCACAGCCAGTTAATATTATTGTCACCATTAGATAATATGCTTATTACAAATTTTCTACACTCACATTCCATAGATTCCTTTGTATCCATTGCATCCGCCCCCTTTTCTTTGTCTCGTTCGTCACATACACCAATTTGTCCATATAACTTACTAATGCGTATCACAACGTTTTTGGCTGATATGTACCTGTACTTTTAATATTTGAGTGCACTTTAATATAAGATTTATTTTTTCAGAGCTCCTTTGGGTGTTACATTATACTTGTGTTTTTTAAATTAAAAAAAATACATATAAAATCAAATGAAATGATTTTGATTTGAAAAATGTACAGGGGGGGGGGGTTGTAAATTTTACTTTTTAAATTGTTTTTGTTATTTGCTCTTTCTTTCTTTCAGTACGAACTTTGTTGTAGAACCTCTTATTTACATGTGGTAATAAAAATTCATTTAGACAGAATTAAGTACATTTAAAATTACGTGAATTTAGTCAACCCTCTCATGCTGATAAATTCATATAAACTGATTAAGAATATTTAGTTGAGAATTAAATCTTTTGCATAATTCGGCCTTGGCACACATTTTCTAAATCCAGTGGTTTTTTTTTTTTTAATATTTACTGAATTCTTTCCCGGCGTTAGCTATGGAACACAAGACTGTCTCTATTAACAGAAAATGGCTAATTATTGCCAAGCCGACCTGAACGTTTAATTATCATTGATAAAACACACTTCACTATACATTTAAGTTATTTGAAAGGACCAACAAATTGTTAAATTTCAACGTTAACTATCCGCCTATAAATGCACAAATGTGAAACTAGTAATAAATTCCGTCAGTCTCTGGATCGCTGTAAAAGAAAAACATTTTCTTAATTCACTGCTAATTTTTATCTGCTCCCGATTTACGGGTTTGGTTAAATTTTTCTTAGCGAAACAATTTTTTAAATGTGCCGCCGCTGCAAATCGTTCGGTCGCGGCACAGCCCAGCAACACCAGCGATAATTGCTAAAAAATGCTGAAAATTCTTTAAAGAAATATTATAGATGACATGGGCAAGCTAATTCACATTAGTAATACACACTTTTGATAAATTATAATGTATTTAGACCACAACAATAATTCAACTTACATTAGTTTGTAATTACTCCTCTAATGGCGGCTAAATCTAGATACAGACAAATGAAGTCTACCCATTCATAAAATGCTACGTCACAGTTTCCTCTCTCTCTCAGCTCTCGAGGAAGACGACAAAGAATGCACACTATGTATTCCTATTTATACGACTCTCTACCGTTATTGTCTATTTGCAATCTGCGGCTGTATTTTAAATTTTTCTTATCGCAGATATTGACACATTTCGTATTTACATTATGAGTATAGAAATATTACAATCATAAATACATCGAGAATATTATTACAGAAAATATTACAATAATAACGAATGTCCTTTACACAAAATTAAATAATATTTTTTGTTAAATAATTACAGTATATACAAATTGCTTCATAGCGGCGTATATAGTACAATTAAATTTTAGTTTATTAATAGTGTGCGTGCTGCCTGGGAACGTTACAGTATCACAACGTTTTTGGTTGATACGTACCTGTACTTTTAGTCTTTGAGTGCACTTTAATATAAGATTTATTTTTTCAGAGCTCCTTTGGGTGTTACATTATACTTGTGTTTTTTGTAACGATTTACATCGTAAAATGTCACATAGCTAGGAAAAACAATCTTTGCACAGCTAGAAATCTCGTAATGCAGTGTGCGCTATCTGTTTAATAAAAGTTATCTGACGATAGACTAGGAAGCCGAACGCCCGTTCATAACGAGCTATTAAATAAATATTATTGTGGAATGCAGTTGCTGTGTACTCAAGTTTTTAATGTATCTCTGTTACTCCAAGATCCAATGGAGTATTCCATAAAAGAGTTACTGCACTTTGCACCTCTTAATCAATGGGTTGCGGTATTTGGTTTTGGTTCCCGTAGCGACGTGGTACAGTACTGAAATAGGGTCATCAATGTGTTCGAAGACTGGAGAAATTTATCTACATATAAATAAAATACGAATAATTTAACTTTATTTTTCACGGTGGTGAAGATAAGTTTGCCTACTTTCCTCCTGTTCTTAACACATATGTCGGCGCTTCTGCTGAATAACAAACAGTTTTTCGATTATTTTCGTATTGGAAGTGCAGTGCGAGAAATGGATACTAGTGAATAAAATATAGCAATTTCTAATGATAAGTTTAAGACTCGGTAAAAACATCTAATAAGGTATTTTCCGTTTAGTGAGCTGAGACATTGATCATTCTTTATGTTCCGATATAACTGTCATTGTTGCTGGGACATTTATAACAATTAATCAGCCTTCATAAATTTCGCTACTACCGTGAAACACCATTTATGGACTTGGTAAGAGCGTCGATTCGCCGGGAAGGAGGTCCACAAGTATGCCATATCCAGCTAAAGCCACTCATTCACGATTACATCACGTAGAACTGACAAACTGCTAAGTTTCGACCGCTGTACCAAATAGTTGCAAACGTTTTCTGTGACATTAAGATCGGTTGATTTACCGGGGCATCAAGAATCGGATGATTTATAGGGGCCTCAAGATGCGATAGTTTACTCAGTGTTCGTCAAACGCGTACAGCCATGTAAACAACAGCGTCGCCATCTTGGCAGGCGCAAGTGTAACGTGATAGCATGAAGACGGAAAACAAAGCGCAACACTGAGACACCGAGGAAGTTGAATGAATGGACCCAGGTCATGGTACGATAAAAAACAAAAAACCGTGGTAGAGCCACCTCAATTCTGAACAACACCCTCCTTACATTGCGGGTTAAGCGCCTCGTTAGACCGAGGGTGCACTGGGACCCTTGCATCATTTGAGAGGAAACAAGGTAATTACCAACCCACGCACTACACACCTCCAGTCGGGTAGAGCTACTACCCACTTCCTGTGTTGTTTGGGCCACTGGAGGTGCTGCTGTGAGGAATGGTGTTTGTGATGTACCCTGGCTTCCTATGTTTCCAATATTCTTCTGTAGCATCACATCTCAAATGCTTCTGTTTCCTTCTATTCCGATTTTCCCACCGTCCACGTTTCACTACCATGCAGTGCAGATCTCTCAACGCACTTTCTTAGAAATTTCTTCCTCAAATTAAAGCCTATGTTTGATACCGGTAAACGTAACTAGACCAGGAGTGCCCTATTTGCACGTGTTAGTCTCCTTTTTACGTTCCCCTAGCTTCGTCCATCGTGGATTATTTTGCTTTCAAGGTAGCGGAATTGCTTAACTTCCTATCTTTCGTTGTCACAGATTTTAATATTAAGCATCTCGCTATTCTCATTTTTGCTCCTTCTTATTACTTTTATCTTTCTCCGGTTTATTCTTAGTTCATATTCTGTGTTCATTAGACTATTCATTCCAGTTAACGGATCCTGAAAACCTTCTCTTTCTGCCTTCAGTGAATTTTATCACTGATATCCTGAATTTTAATCCTGCTCTTGAACCTTTCTTTTATTTCCGTCATTGCTTCTTCGATGTATGAATTGAACAGTAGCGACGAAAGACTGCATCCCTATCTTACACCCTTTTTAATCCGAGCACTTCGTTCTTGCTCTACCAGTCATCTTCTTCCCTCTTAGTTCTTGTACATACTGTATATTACCTGTTTTTCCCTGTAGCTTAGTCCTATTCTTCTCACAGTTTGGAACATTTCATACCATTCTACATTTTCGGACGGTTTTCTGGGTCGACATACCCATTCTTGTCAGCAATTTGGATGCATGTGTTGCTAAGGTGATTGTACAATAGTTCCCGCACTGATCAGTGCTTGCTATCTTCGGAATTATACGCATGATATTTTTCCGAAAGTCTGATCAGCACACCAACTTGAACTTTGGTTGCCACTTTCCCAATTATTTTGGAAATTCCAATGAAACGTTGTCTATTAATACTGGTCCCTCTATGTCTTCCATATCGAATCCTGCCTCTTCTTCTATCACGTCATCAGACAAATCCTTCCCGTCATAGAGGCCTTCGATGCACTCTATCGATCTATCCGCTTTTTCCTTTGCTTCCATTTGTTTTTAACAATGGCATTGCCATTGCACTCTTAATGTTACCAATCTTGCATTAAATTTCACAGAAGGTTGTTTTGCCTTTTCTATATGCTGAATCATTCCGCCCTCCCGCGATCACCCCTTTTTCCATTTCTTCACATTTTTCCTGCAACCATTTGGCCTTGTTTGCCCTGCAGGTCCTATTTATTTCATTCCTAAGGGATGTGTATTGCTTTATTCCTGCCTCTCCTGAACATTTTGCAGTGCTTTATTTCGTCGATAAATTCAAGTGTTTCTTCTGTTACCCAAGGTTTCTTCGTAGTTGCCTCCTTGTACCTATGTGGTCAAACATAGGAAGTCAAGTCCAACAGTTGTGATTGCCGTTGAAGTGAGCTGTCTGCACTGGTATTATTTATCGCTGTTTTCACATCTTTAGGAAACTTTAAACGTATCTCATCATTCCTCAGTACTTCCGTATGCCAGTTTCTTCAACACTTATTCTTCAGGAGGTTCTCTTAAATATATACACATACAAATAAAATAATATACGCGCAGTTATACCTAAAATTATGAGTTATTCAGGTGATTTTCCATCCATTTATGGACAGAATATTATAAAACGACCGTATGCAATGTTGATATAAGTAATGATTTTATTTACCTGGCGTAGCTCCTAATTTGTGGGATCACTGTATTACGCCAGTAGTTTTACTGTGTCCCCACGGAACGTTGAAAATTACAGCTGTTAAATTTTGGACAAACCGGTTTATCGCCACATTGTGATCAAAACGCGCTCGGCCGTTTATGCAATTATGCAGCTCGGCGACCGTAAATCAGGCGCTGCAGCAGAAATGATTGGAGTAATTTTAAACTTATCTTTAGATAACATATCGCTGCAATGGCATCATAGTCACTGCAATTGGGCGGCGAACGAGTGTCGCATTATCTGCTGCGCGCCGTAATTAACTGTGGCGTGGCAGCGCCGCATTGCCAGCCGGTCTAATTTACAAAACACTGCACATGCCCGTGCACACAGCCGGGCTGTCAGCGCTCGCGCCGGGCACCAGTAACGTGTGCATGGCGGCGCTGCTTCCATCCTGCGGCTATCTCTCTCTCTCTCTCTCTCTCTCTCTCTCTCACACACACACACACACACACACACACACACACACAAACTAAAAGCGGCCAGTGCCTTATAACTTGAACCTATGAATATACAATATAATCGGTGTCCGGTTTTAACGCCCTAGAACACATTCCCCTAGTTTGAAATTTGACCGTGAATGGATAGTACTACATTTAGTGAACATACGGTAGTGAACAAACTTTCAGAGCCAACGAAGTAAAAAAGCGACATTAATTTCTTCGTGTATGGGTTCACAGCCTCATCATAACTTCTTAATGACGAAACCTGATACATTATAAGACGCGGGGATTCGGAGAGTGGTAACTGAGTGAGCCCACACAATCAAAATTACTTAAAACAAACAATATGCATAATGCACACGCTGGTAGAATTATTCAGTTAAACAAATGCTAACTGTTATCAGATTGCCTACGCATACATCAAATGCCATAAAAAAAAAAAAAATGCGCCAATGAAAGACCAGACAGGGAGACATCAAACCGATATTTAAAGCGCCACTGATTAATGCATCAACTTAATTTCAAACGTATTTAAATATATAATTTAAGATTAAAAAGTTTTAAAATGGAACCAATAATTGGATCTGATGTCACTATTAACAAATACATTACAAACGACAATAAAAGGATGATTTGTCCTCAGAAACGTTTAAAACACACCAAAGACCAGATTAAACAATGTAACATCAAAACGAACAGTTACGTGACCTGACAATAAAGAGCAACGCGATATGACTACTTTTAGTGAATATGTGTAGTGAACGAACTTCCAACGCCAACGGTTTAAAAAAGCGGCATTAATTTCTTCATATATGGGTCCCAGCCTCAAAAGGCGCCAGTAACATAGTTTAACATCAAAATACACGAAAGCCCTTTTGTGGGTACTATGGTGAGCGCAGGGGCCCCATGCTATTGCAGTCTTTCTTCTCTTCCATTCTGCATTTCCTTTCCCATACCCACTCTTTCCCATCATAGCTCCTTCCCTTCCTGCCCCTTTTTTCTCCCTCGGTGTTTCCCTTTGTGACGACCCTCTACTTCCCTTGGTTCCACTATTCTCTTTTGTCTTGTGTCTCGTGTTTCATTCTCCCATATAATTTAGCTTTTTCTGGTCCCACTTGGGGGGGGGGGGGTGTGTGTGACCTCCCTTTCTAAATTCTGTTTCTGTAGTGTGAGCCACTTGGAGAAGAACTCCCTCCTTAGCATACCCTTCCCCATCGAATCAACCCCGCCCCCCCCCCCCTCCCAAGTAAGTCACCCACATGTGCAGCCAGTTCATGTAGTGGGACTGTCAAGTACCCAATTGGCTGAACCCCCTGATAATATGATAATAAGGAACACACTTCTGGTGCCTGAATTGTCATTGTTTCATGAATACCTAGGAGTGGTTGCTCGTCTTTTTGGGGCACCAGAACACATGGCAGCCCCTTGCTGTGGAAGGGGGGCGCCCATGTGTGAGCCCCTGATAAGAGTGGGTGGTACAGGGACGACGCTCTGCCCATGAAGCATGCTAAGCCCCGTACTACTCTTCTATGGTCATCTCTTCAGTCAGGAATGGTTCTGTCTCTGCTCCTATTTTTGCTTCCTCGGGCTTTCTCTCCTTGGGCACCCCTTGGGAGGGGAGCAGGCCCGCCAGCTTGGGACGAAACTCTTTCCTCAGTACTTGGTTTGCTCCAGGACAGATGGGGAGAATTTCGTCGCTACCAAACACTCTTTTCTGTAGAACATATCGAAGGTACGTTTGCTAAAGTTGACTCAGTAAGATGTGATTTTGTTCCCTACTGATTAAAACCACTTCTTTCAATCAATCTGCTTCCCTTTGTGCTTGCAAGCACTTGGAAGACATCCCAGTAAGCATTACTTCTCACCATATCTTAGATATGACCCAGGGCATTATAATTCCACAGGGACCTCATTATTCAGTCTGACAAGGAACTGAGGACTAATCTGATATGGCATAGTGTTCATTTCGTCGCCCAGTAGAGAGGTCCTAAGGACAGTTGCGTTGATACTAGCGCTTTCATCCTGGATTTTGAGGGCGATACCCTTCCAGAAAAAGTCCAAATTATGGTTTACCAATGTAACGTGAAGCCCTACATCCCTTCGCCCATGCTCTGTTTCTAGTGTCTCTGTTTTGGTCATGTTCCTTCGCAATGTGAGGCGAATCATATTTGTGTTGACTGTGGCAGCCTTCTCCAAGTCCAGAGTCCTTGCACCACACCATCCAAGAGCGTGAAACGTTCTGGGCCACATTATCTCCTCATATTTCCCAGTCTGTAAAAAGGAAACTAAAATTCAGGAGTTCAGAACTCTTGATCGTTCATCCTACTTTGAGGGCCAACAGAAATACGATCATCTCCACCCAGTATCTCTAATATCTAACTTTGCTTCTGTTGCATCCTTTCTTCCTCCTCCTTCCTCCTTGCCTCCATCCTGTTTCCCTTCCATTTTCCCCTCCCTGGCAGTTCAGTTATCTCTCCTCACAGAACCACTCCTCCTCAGCCAGAGAAGAAACTCCCTTTTCTGCCACCCACTGCGGATGGAGCTCTCTCCAGGAACCACCTCCCCCCTCCCCACATCTCCAATCTCCAGAACAAGAAGCCCATTGGTTCAATTAGTTCGAGACAGACGTGGGACTCATGCTCGGTGGGCCTGACCACACCTCCCCTTGCCCTCTGAGGGAGAAGAAGATGCCTAAGTCTTGGGACTAGCCCACCCACCCTCCTCCTCTGGCACCCCAGTGGATGTCATCCCATCCCTCTCAACCACAGTCTGATCTTACATCCACGGATGTCCATCGGTCCTTACTGGTTCTGTACACTGAATTGGTACAATGACCAATTCTGGTCCATCTGCCTTCCTGTACTACTCTCCTCCAACGGAACTGTAATGATTGCTATCGTCACTTTACAGAATTGCAGTCTCTTCTTTCTCTCTACTCTGTAGCATGTGGTGTACTGCAGGAATCTTGGTTTGTTGATACCCATTTCCGAGTCTTCTGCTGGAGCTGGATCGGCCCTTCTTGAGTCTTCAGTGGTGTCTGTATGTTGATCCACACAGAGAGTTTTAGTTCCTGGGTTCCTCTTCATAATGTGCTGGAGGTAGTGGCAATTTGGATCCATTTAGACTCTGCAATAACAGTATGCAATCTTTCTCTCCTCCCCCCTCCTCCCCAACTGGCCTCCTACACTTCCTCTTCTTCTTTCCCTTTTTGACAGCTCCCTCCCTCTGTCCTTCGTCTTGGATGTTATAATGCCCACAACTGTCTGTGGGGTGGTACTGTGACCACTGGCTGTTGCAGGATCATTGAAGACCTGCTGGCAGGGCTTTTTCTCTGCCTCCTTAACACTGGAGATCCCACACACTTTAGTGTGGCGCACAGCTTTTTCTCAGCCATTGATCTACCCATTTTTAGCCCTGGATTCCTCCCACCCATTCAGTGGGGAGTTCACGACGATTTGTGTAACGGCGATCATTTTCCGATCGTCATACTTCTGATGTGAACTGGTATGCCTTTTCTCAGCTACTGTTCTAATCACTCTATCACATGATGGCACTGATGAGTCCTTATGGAGTTTGACAGATGTCATCCTTTCGGCAGTTGCTTCAGTGATTCCTTCTTCCGTGGTTCTGCCCAGTGGAAGGCTGTCTCTTGGTGGACTCCTGAAATTGCTGCAGTTATTAAAGACTGCCATACTGCCCTCCAACGCTATAAATGGCATCCATCTTTCGACCACCTCCTAGCCTTTAAATGGCTTTGTGTCTGGGCCCATTATCTTCTTAAACGCGAGAAACGAATTTGTTGGGAACGATATGTCACTGCCTTAGAGCTGCATACTCTCTCTTCGCATGTAAGGTCAAAGATCATTGGCATTTCTGAGCACTGTCCTCCTACAGGTCTCCCAGGAACTTCTTGAATGGTATTGTCCTCACTAGCCCAGAGTCAATTGGGGCCATTGATCTCTGCCCTGACCCGACTCCTCCAATGGACTCAGTGCACAACAAAATGCTTCAGTACTTATTGGTAGCTAGCCAACGTCATATTCGTGCCCTCTTTAATCGTCTCAGGAGAGCGAGGGACTTCCATTTCCGATGTTCGTTATCCCATTTTTGAAATCGGGTAAACCGCCTCTTCAGATGGACAATTAATATAAATCAGTTTAATCAGTTTCCTGTGCAAGTTTCTAGAATGTACAGTGAGTTGAAGGATGTGTTGGATCCTTGAATCCTGGGACCTTTTGGCTTTGACCCAGGGTTGTTTTCACCAAGGCCGCTTTACTGCAGATAGTTTAGTCCAATTGTAGTCTGCAATCTGAACAGCTTTTGCCTGTCAACTACACCTTGTGTCTTCTTCGATCTGCATAAAGCTTATGATACCACAAGATGCCACTGCATCCATGCTGCCTTACATGAGAGGGGCCTCTGCAGCCCACTGTCGGTTTTTATCCAGGCCTTATTTTACGACATACTTTTCAGGTACAGGTTGGCTCCTTCCATAGCACCTCCCATCTACAGGAGAATAGGGTTCTATAAGGTTCTGTTTTGAGCATTCCTCTTTTTTTGTGACTATCAGCTGTCTGGTGGCAGCTTTTTGTATGCTGATGATTTTTTAATTTTTTTTCTTTATCCATGACTGGTGTTGCTGAATGTAGAGTGCAGGGAGCATTACACCAAGCGTAATCTTGGTGTCTAAGTTATGGCTTCCATTTTCCGGCTGCCAAGACTTGCATTATGCATTTCTATCATCACTGTACAGTCCATCCTCATGCAGATCTGTACCTTGATGGCCATTCCCTCAATCTGGTGGCGTCTCCAATTTTTTGGACTGGTCTTAAATGGCTGGTCGACGTGGCTTCCCCATATTTGTCAACTGAAGTGGACATGTTGGTCGCACCTCAATGCTCTTCAATGCCTCAGCTTTAGCAACTGGGTTGGAGACTGCTCTACTCTGATATGACTCTACACAGCATTGGTCCAATCCTGTCTAGATTATGGGAGTCTCACATATAGCTTGGCATCATCTTTGATGTTACAGATTTTGGATGCAATTCACCATCGTGGGCAACTAGTGCCTTTTGTCCTAGTTCCATGATCAGCAAACTAGTGGAGGCAGAGGCTCCAGCATTGTGGGTTCTGTGCCGACAACAGTTGGTCCCTTATGCATTATGCATCTGCTGCTCCCTAGAGCTCCTGAACTACTGTCTCCTCTTTCCAGATACAGAGATTCACCTCCCACAACGGTTGTCCCGGTCTTGGGCTATATGATCACCATGTGCATCTGGTCCCTTTTTTCCAACTCCAACTTTCACATCTACCACCTCTTCTCCAGGCCCACTCGTCTTCATCTCCGCAGTGCATGCTCCATCACAGCTGTTTCTTGATCTGTGACTGTGGTTCATCCTTAGGCCCTCTGACGCCAATTCTTCTCAAGCCTTAGGGCATTTTAGGGTTCAGGAGTAGTCCATACTGTTGGCTCAGTGGTTGCCACTCAGATTGGCTTTGCTTGCATTCGTATGGGATGTAATGAACTCTGCTCCATGCCAGATGGCTGCAGTGTTTTCATTGCGGATTTGGCTCAAATGGCTCTGAGCACTATGCGACTTAAATTAGGTCATCAGTCGCCTAGAACTTAGAACTAATTAAACCTAACTAACCTAAGGACATCACATACGTCCATGCCCGAGGCAGGATTCGAACCTGCGGCCGTAGCGGTCGCTCGGTTCCAGACTGTAGCGCCTAAAACCGCCGGCCGGCCATTGCGGATTTGGTGACCATTTCTTGAGCATATCCATTCCTGAACCAGTAAGTCCTTCCTCACCTGTAGCGGTTCTTTAAGCAGTTTACAAGTGCCTGGCCAGTGTTATCTGCGCCACCCCTTGGTCCTGACTATCCAGGATCCAGTTTTTACCCTTAAATAATGTGGATGCTTGGGAGTCTTTCTCTGGACCATGGGTCACATTGGCATCCTGGAGAATGAACTCACTGACAGGCGGGCCAAAGTAGCTGCCAGTAAGCCAACACTTGACCTTCAGTCACTATTATCCTACCAAGTTCTACAGATTTGGAATATGGAATGGCATACTCTGACTTTGATGAACAAACTATGGGCGATAAAGGAGATCATGAAATCGTGGAAGTCCTCTATGCATGCCTCTCACAAGGACTGCATCATGTCTTGCAGGCTCTGCATCAGTCATACTTTGGAGTCTCATGGGCATCTCCTCCATCGCAAGGATCCATCCCAATTTCATTGTGGTGCCTGTTTAATAGTGGTCCACATTCTGCTGGACTGTCCTAATTTAGCCACACTGTGGCTAACTCTTGAGCTTGCTGACTCGCTACCCCTGGTGTTAGCGGATAATGCCTTGGTTGACCTGGTTTCACGGTTTATTTGTGAAGGGGCTTTTTAGCAGTGTCTCTAAGGGAGGGCACCTCAGCCTGTTTGGCTCGTTGAGGGGTTGGAAGGATGCCCTGTTGCCTCCTCTGTCCTGAACTTGTGATGGCTTTATGGGCTTCGTTGTTCCCCCAGCCTTCTCTCTACCCACTCTTTTGCTCTTCCTCCCCCTTCTCGGATGCTTTGTTTGTTTTGGTGCTCCTGCTCTGTTTCCTTGTGCTTCTCTCCTCCTGTCCCGTCTCTCGTCTTTTCTGGGTATTGTTGAGTGGGGTGACTCTGGTAAGTGGCTGTGAATATATGCCCCATCGCACTTTCTGCTCTATGTATGGGTTATCTTGACCACCTTTCTCCCTCTGCCCCCTTTCCTTCTTCCTTGTTCCTTTCTCTAGACTTGGTTGACCTTCGGTAGAACTTGAGCTTCCCTTTTCTTGGGTTTCGCGCTAGACCCTTCTTTGATTTGCAGTTTTGCTGACTTGCTTGCTCTCTGTAGGAGTGACCGTATGACCTCATAGTTTGGTTCCTTTAATCATTAAACCAACCAACAAAAATTTATCTTATAGACGCCAATAATTAGAACGAACACTGAACCACTCTATGGATTTAAATTTAGTACAAACAGACTTCACATGTCACAGGTTAGAATACAAACCATGTTTCACGCTGACGAAGACCACGAAGGCCTCCATCTCAGAAATTATGCCTAGCTGACAGTTACATTCGACACCGCTGCAATTGGTCATCCCACCACTTTTACACAGGTAGAACAAAAAGAGTTAAGTTTCGGAGCTCTGAAACAGAAAAAGAAAACAATGTCACCACACACACACACACACACACACACACAGTCGTACCTCAAAACATCACATATCATTTAAAGTAAGGAAAGTTTTGCATATTAACACCCCTAGACTGCCAGATAAACTCAGCCACGAATAAACAGTTAATGGTCGGCCTCTTTGGTTGAACAGCGTACATTTAAGGACTGTCAAAAGCAATTCGTTCATAATACCGTCCAGGCAGTACAAAATTTATGGGCACATCCAAATCCCCAAAACACATACAGGCTATGCCTGGCATTTCCTTAGACGTTTGAATAACAACAACAACAAAAATAATAATAATAATAATAATAATAATAATAATAATAACAAGGAAAAACATTCATAAATGGAGCACCCGAACTTACACGGGAGCCAACAACCTCACCTGCCTTTGTCACAATTCATTTGCTATGCTATACAGCAGAGTCGATCGCCATTGACTTCCGCAACATGAAAGTGATAACTGCCACACATCCTCGCAGTAGGTAAACCTCGATGAAGCATACTCGTGGCTCAATTAAAGCTTGGCTCCACCATAGTGAATGTTCCACAACAGCAATGAAGGTGGCCGGAACAAACGACAACTTTACATGGGGCTACCCACACCCTAGCCATTTCCTAACAGAAAAACCTGCCGCCTTCCAAAATCAACACACTCCATTTTCATGGGCCATCTTTGCGTACAGCTGGCTACTAGCAGACTGGTCCCCTCTACACCGCCCAAGCCCTTCTCTTCGTGTGTTTACGCGGTGTGCAACAACAGCACACTCTCGCGGCGTGCCAAAGAGCTGCTACTCAAGCACTCTCTCCAGCTTACCTGATACATATCGATACGAATGTATCAAAACCATCCAGAAAACCACCGCATGCCTTTATTGCACCATGAATACGTATCACGTTACTGGCCGGATTCGGCATTTGGCCATTTTCAGATATGTGGTGGCATTGCTCATGTGTGTGACACTTTTAAAATTTTATGTGGGTACAGTCGTTCCCACACAAGTCGGACGTTTGTATATGTCGTTTTATACATCACAACCAGCTTCCAAGCGCAGATTATACAATACCTCACGTAAATAAAAACATATGTAGTAATGCAAGTCATCAGTATTATTGTATCAATCTTTATCGAAATGATGTGTGCGATGCGGACATTGTATTTTTAACAACTAACGAATGTAAAGTGACTCATTTCAGAGCAAAGTCTCGAAGCGTTCGTCGCTGCAGCATAAGTGTTTAAGGTCATTACAACTCACACTCACCTCAGTGAACTGAAAAAAAGAAACGGTAAAGTACTACTGAAGGCATATTAAGATATATGCTTCCGCTGAAGGCCGTACATTTCAAATACGTTGCATGTGCAGGTGGTGCTATCATGAACAAAGCTTAAATGAGCATATATGTACATTTTACATCGGAGGATTGAAAAATGATTTCACGAGGAAAAGATTTCACGAGAGAGTTGAATTTGAACTCAGTTATTACTCAGGAAGTAGACAAAAAAGCTCGTGAATAATACATTCGAACGTCTTTTAAAGGACCAACGTGACTGCATAGAACCAAACATCTGAAAAAAAAACCAGAAAGCATCCCCTTATTTATAATAATCCCCACGATATCATTTAATGAGTGGGAAGGTAGTGTGATAAGCGAATGACATGCTCGGTTGACAGAATGAATAGTAAATATTGAACATCATGTATTCTAACAAAGACGTGAACAAACAAATATCTAACATTGCTTACATGATACACAATTGCAAAGCACGTTTGTAAATAAATCTGAAACTCACGTAACATATAATTACGCAAGTGCAATAAGAGCAAGCAACCATCTCGCCAATGATCCTGGACGATGTAGCTTAAATATGCCCATCTCAATATCACACAAATGTCTGTATTTTACAAGTCGGCAACAGCCAAATGTTCTCAGCTTCAGCCAAAAGTAGAGTGTTTTGTTTGTCAGTCCGCGCTCCTCTACCGAATTCGAACCTCGGCGCCAGGCAATATGATCGTCTAACTGCACACATTATTAAAAATACTAGGTAAAGGCCTTCCTTCCACTACTCAGTCAAGGATAAAGATACTCCGTCCGACGAAAACCAGTAAACCCCCGAACTGTCATTTATAAATCACTTCAAACGTCTCATTATTTTATAATTGAGTTAATGTTTTGTCTTTAAACGTGTAAGCGAGAAAAAGTTTAGGAAAGATTTGGAATTATGCTTAAAGCTTCTTGGAAGTCGTTCAGTGCTCTCTTTGTGAAGCTGTGGACTAATATTGCTCTACATTTTAAGCAAAGCCTAATTTTTCACGCATCTCAGCGCGAGGCCTACGAGAAAGACAGGCCGCGGCGCGTACGTCACGAAGGTAGTCCTGCGCTCGCTCGCTCGCTCAAAACAGCAGACAAACTACGTTTCTACACCTGTTAACTCGTAATTAGGTGTGTCCGAACAAACGAAAACTGAATCTTCTGCTGGAATCAGACATTATGGAATTTCACTGTTATTAGTCCTATAATGATGGGAAGTCCATGGGCCTATTTATAATTTGTTACGGCTGTACTGTCGTACAATAACATAAAAATCATGCTAAAATGATTATCAGTTGCATAAGGCACCACTTCCAGCATGTAATGAGAACTGTTAAGTAGAAAAGACTAAATGCTATAAACAAGTCGTTATACCATTTATATCGAGTATTGATCTTCAGTTAAATTTTGCTGTAGTACTGTTAATCAGTAAGACATCATAATAGCAGATTCCAGTGGAAGATGCAATTCTCGTTAGTACTTACACACCCAGCTGCGAGTTAACAGGTTTAGAAACGCATTTTGTCTACTGAGCTGAGAGAGCGAGCGAGTTCAGGACTACTTTCGTGACGTACGCGCCGCGGCCTGTCCTTCTCGTGGGCCTCGTCTCAGTGCATGTGACGTCATACAGGGTGTCCAGAAAAGGGCTCCCTGATTTCAAAATTAAATATCTCGGAAACAAAGATCGACAGAGGAATGCAGTAAATGGTATGTTTATCGTGAAAGCTGTAAGAAGTTTATACAGCAGTTTGAAATAATAGTTACAAAAGCTGCTAACAGATGGCGCTGTACGCTGTCCAGCTCATATCAGCATACATAAGTGAAATAATCGTATGAAAACAATCTTTGCAAACAATCACATCACAATGTTTTCAAAATGTTCACCATTGGCACTGTAGAGGTGGCGCAAACGAAGAATGAAATTCGCCATCACATTTCGTAGTGTCTCAACCGAAATGGATTCATATGCTACAGAGATCGCCGATTCAAGCTCGTCCAGCGCGGCGGGAAGCTTCGGGTAGACCATGTCTTTCACTGTGTCCCACAAAAAAAATTCACAGGGAGTCAAATCCGGCGAATATGGAGGCCAATCCATGCCTGCACCAGTAAATTTGGGATATTCCAAAGCAGTGACTCGATTCCCGAAGTATTCCTCAAGAAAGCGAAACACTTGTTCGGTCCGATGTGGTCGAGCTCCACCTTGCATAGCGCCCTAAAACACCAATCATCATCATCATCATCATCGCCATCTTGCATAAACCATTCAGTACCTGGTCGATCCTCTAACGCTTGCTGTGTGGCGACAAATTGTTCCAAAATTGCAACGTAACGTGCACCAGTGACCGTTTCTCGAATGAAAAAAGGGCCAATAATGCCTCTGCTGCATACTGCAGCCCACACAGTAACTTTAGGAGAATACAGGGGTTTCGCTTCACACCAATATGGCTTTTCGGAACCCCAAAATCGCCAGTTCTGCTTATTCAAGTATCCATTCAGGTGGAAGTGTGCTTCATCTGTAAACCAGATGCAGCCAACATCAAATCCTTCACTATCAATCATTGTAAGCATCTGATTAGCAAAGGCAACCCTTTGTTGCACAGCTCGTACGGGTATGGCCTGGTGCGTTTGAATTTTGAATGGGAACATGTGTAGGCTCTTTCTCAGTATTTTCTGCGTGCTGGAACGCTTCAAACCAGTCTCAGATGCAATTCTACGGACGGATGACATTGGATTTCGCTGAATAATTCCAGAAACTGTGGCGATATTTTCAGGCGTAACTGCGGTTTGCTTGCGGCCAACATGCCCCACTAGATCATCAGTTACGCTGCCTATTCGTTGAAATTTTGCGAAGAGCGTACGAATGGTTTTCGCATCGGGTCCTTTTGGAACATTAAATCGTGCTTGAAAACTTCGCCTTGTTGCCGTAGGACTCTCTTCTAACCTGTGGTACTCTAGCCCCAGAAAAACGCGTTGTTCAATGGAGTACATGGTTTTAATCTCTTCCTTCGGTACGCTAACCACCTTTCACGTTTCAATAGTGGAACTGATCTCTCTGGGCTTCGGATCACTATTTATACTAGGCATTACGTATGGCGATTATTTCAAACTGCTGTATAAACTTCTTACAGCTTTCACAATAAACATACCGTTTACTGCATTCCTCTATCGATCTTTGTTTTCGAGATATTTAATTTTGAAATCAGGGAGTCCTTTTCTGGACACCCTGTATCTCTTGAACTACTTGTTGTATAAAGGTAAAATTTTGCATGTACATTCTGTGATACAGAGGATGGACAAAAATCCCGAAGCACCAAAAAGACAATACATTACCTTGCCTAACAAGGTGTAGAAAACCCGTTGGTATCACTTCTTGTCGTCTCGGAATAGAGAAGTACAGGTCCTGTATGGTTTTCAAACGGATCTTACACCATTATTCCTGGAAAACAAAGGCATGTTCAGATTACGATGATGGAGGCAGACAGCGATCACGCCCCCTTCTTTCCAGATTAGACCACAACGGCTCAATAATAATGAGATCTAGTGCCTCTGAATGCCAGGGCAGATAAGACAATTCATTCTCGTGCTTACAAAACCAGTCCTGGACGTTGCGAGCTGTGTAGACCGGTGTCCTGTCATCTTGGAACACAGCATCATTGTACCAAGCGCAGGACCTGATCTGCCCTAACAGTTACATAATCCTTGGCAGTAATGTTGAAACCTTCCCGTCTCCTCTATACCTCTTTTGTTACGCAACCTTCTCTTCTACAATAACCTATTAAACCTTCCCTTAGGATTTCTATCTCTTGCTTAATAATAACAAATGAAATCTTCCCTTTGAAATTAATTCTCTTTCTCCGTCTTCGCATACAAATTTAAATGCTGCTTATTAAAAATGATTTTCTGATTATTTCGACGAAACATAGAATGTGTCGTCGTCGTGGCCCTCAGTCGTTAGCTGCAATAACCCAAAACTGTTCCTTACCTTTTTCACGGTTACTGGGTCGCCATCTGACTGCTACATCGAAGTGCGACGTGAATATACTTAACTCTGTTTTACTATACTCTATTAGCTGCTGGTGGGCTGTATTACCAAAGCTGACGTTATTCTTTAATAGCAAAGCTGAGGTTATTCTTTAATTCATTTGACTGAAGTTACGTAATTCATAGTTAAAACTTTTTCTTGACGACAATAAAATTTTGCAAAGTTCTACGTTGATGGTTTCTGGGATGGATTATAATCAGTAATGCAATATTGCTGGCAAAAATTAATTATAATGTGAATGAAATAATTTTACACGCGTTCAAATGGGATTTACTTTTTACAATAATCTTACAACTAGCATTGCGCAAACATACCTTCAGTAGTGTTGAGTTTCTCGAAAAATAATTCTATAATATTAGTTCCTCTTCTGATAACAGTTAGTTGATGTCTCTGTACATCCGTTTATAATCTCTTGTAAATCATAGCTGGTGGCTGGCAGGCACACCGCTCCTCTCAACCTCTCGCTTCAGACCTGCTACCGACTCGCTTCACTTCTCGCTTACTACTGACTTCCTACGAACGTTAAGTGCGGTCTCTCCCACCAACAATGCTTTCTAGTGCAGACAATCCCTGCTACCATCACAAAATATGTCACATGCGCGGTCTTTCCCGCTCTTTTCTTAAAGTGTATCCATTCGCGGTCTCTCCCGCCCTTTTTAAAATTATATGAATGTGCGGTCTCTCCTGCCAACAATACTTTGGGGCAGACATTCCCTACTACTACAATTATTTCCAACATAACAAATATTAATTATTCCTACTTAATCCTATTAATAAAATATAAACATCTTTCATAAATTTTGGTTTGACAATAGACAATAGAAATATACACGTCTTACAATGTCACCTTGCAGAGTTACCATTAGACCCATGAAATACCATGATACGACTGGCCATATCGTTATTGGGGCGCAAACTAGGCCAGAATTTGGAAACAGTGCAAAACAAGACTCATCCGACCTAATGAATTTCTTCTAATGCTTCGTAGTCCAGGTTTTATGGCTTCGGCACCAGGATTTCCCGCTCAGAGGATTTGCATCACTGACGAATCTTTTTAAAATTACAGCTCGCCCTCCAGTTCCCTGTTTATGAAGCTCCGTCCCTGTTGTTTCGGTGCTGACAGTGCTCACGAGTGCGACATTCGGTTCCGCAGTGACTTCCGGAGCTGTCGTGCACTTTATTTTTCGTCACAATCCTCTTCAAAGACCATCCGTCAGGATCACTCACCACACACTTTCCTTCGCGTTGTGACTGAGCGGATGATGATTTTTTTCGCTGTCCTCGCGTGCGGTATAAATCTTCGATACTGTGCCTCTTGAAATACGAAACACTTTTGCTCCGTTGGTTACGGAAACACGCAGCATACGAGCACCAACAATTTGCCCACTGTCTGCAAAGTGTGTTGCGAACAGAGATAGTTATAAAGAAGTAATAGATTAAAACGTCATGCCTGATGTTGAAGTTTGACTGTATCAAAACGAAAATGTAGTAAGCAATAAATTTTTTCCTCTCATTACTCCGTGCGGGTGTCAGCGAGAAGTTTCGTAAATGTTTGAAATTATGTGTAATCTTTGTTGGAAGTCACTTAGTGCGTTTTCAAATTCTGGATGAATGAAGTCCGTGCATTTGCGTCACATCATTTTGTAACATAAGATTTTATCTCTTAAACATTGGATAATGACACAATTCTAAATTTTTAAATTCGGCCAAGAGTCAGAAGAAATGATGAAAATCAAATTTTTATTTCCCGCACACTGAAACTGGTACCGCGCGTCTTTGAATCAGCGAAGTGAACAGCTTGTGTACCAATACATGATATGAGACTCGTTTACAGCTGTCGTATTCCAACACATAGACACGTAATCCTCTTGGAAGATACGATAAATCATGTCTGGTTTTACTTCTTTGCGTTTAATTTTCGTAGCTCCGAGATTTCCTTAATCTATCGAGAGTGTAGTTTCTTTTCCTCGTCGGACCTTTTTCTAACCTGAAAACCTGCCTTTTGTGTTGCTTCTGTAGAAGGTATTCTTTTATCTATTACGTCCATTCTAATTCCAGGGCTTTTCTCACCTTTGTAAATTTCGGTGAACCATGTAACTGTTTAATAAGTTGATGCTCTGCTTGTTTAGTCTGTTAGTATCCATTCGGCATGTGGTACTCTTTTTGTCATTACATCAGTTAACTTTTCCATTTTCAAATAGAGCTCTCTGTTTGATCTTAATTTGCATTCAACTTTACTATTACTTCTAAGTCCCATTATTTTCCTTAGAATTCTTCTCTCACATTTCTACAGTTTTCAGGATCCCTAAATCTTGTTAGTTTGTTTCTGCTGCATACAGTGTTTGATGGTGTCTTAGTTTTCTGTTCCAGGACTAAGATTTTTTTTTGTTATATTTATCTTTTCTCATGTGGGACGCCCTTTCCAGTTCATGTGCTCTATTTTCTATGACTGCCTTTTCTTTTGTAGTGTTTGTTATCCATTCTCGTAGGCATTTGGAACACTGTGTTTTACATATTGTTACGAATTTCAAGGTGTTTTTTCGATTGATCAAACATATTTTGTCTGGTTGCTTCTGTAACCATGCGATTTCTTATTTGGCACTATCCATTGAGTCAGTAGTTAGTGTCATGTCATCTGTAAAAGGTAGACAAACTCTGGTGATTTTATTTAGGTTTCTTCCCAGTTGAGCACCCACAGTATTTATGAATTTCCTCTCACTGACTTCTGTAACGTAAGGGGCGTTAACTACCCGTCTTACTTCTGAGCTTGCTTAAAAAAATGTTGATAGTTTGCCCATAAATTTTACTTTCGATGTTGTGTTTGTTAAAATTCCTTTAATTATTTCTGTTGTTTTAGTGTCGAGTCCTAATTCCTTTATAATGCTGATTAGCGTATTTCCACCAGCTAAGTCGTATGTCTTTATAAAATTTACAAAAAGTATCACGTATTTCATGTTTCTGTTTTTCCCCATTTCTGTTATGTTGTTTAGATTTAGTCTTTGCTCTGCACAGGGCCTTCACTTCCTAAATCCTGCTTAATATTCTTCTAGTTGTTGGTCTAACATTATGTATATACATATCATCGAAATGAAATCATTTTATATCATCACAGGCCGGAAGTTGCCATCTAGGGTTTGTAACTTCCCCACAAAAATTTCTAAGGACAATACTAATGAAAACGTGTGCCAAATGTTGACTTCCAACAAAATTAATGCTAAAATGAACCTGATAAATTTTATAAGGGCAGCTGCGCTGTCCCTCGGCCCTGTGCGATTAAAAAATGTGAACAAAAAACCAAAATTCTTACATCAGTAAACTCCCTCAATATCTGCTCTTGTTTTGCGGTACAGCTCCGTGCAATGCTGGCGTACATTTAATTCTGATTCTTGAAGGTAATGCATAGGAAAAATTCTTTAAATGGGAATGATTGTCTTTCTTTAGAAGATTTACTTTATATAAAAAAAAACTTATTATTGGGGCATTTCTTGAACAAATTAATTACAACTACAATACATTATTAACTGAGCGCAAGGCTGCTTCATTACCTTATTTAACAATATACCTCGTCCTGAATCGTGACCAGAGACCCATGCCGACGCCCGCCGACTCCGACCGAGTACATCTCGCAACTGCTAACTCGCAACTGAACTACATCCTCCCGCGACTCGCTACGTACCACCACTGTTCCTGCCGGCTCGCTACACGCAACTGAACTGAACTCTCGCGCGGTCAAGCGCAGACTAGCAACGATAAATAACTCTCTGGTCAGAGATTCTGTCATGCCTCGCCATCGCTGTACTGAATACACTGAACACATACGTGTTTCATAACCCTCCACTGGTGGGGGGGCAAAAATTTGGCAGCGATGGTGAGTCATTTGGACTTGCCATGAGCAACAAATTTTTTCATAATTAATTAACATTAGAACTACAGAATATGTACAGATATAGTAAATATAGTGCACATGCACTGAGTACAGGACATATCAGACAAAGACAAAATATACACAATGAGTACAAAACATATTCACAAATGGCAAAAGTGCACACGCACAGTAGTACAGAATATATCAGCAAATGACAAAATGTATATACAATGAGTAACAAATGACATAAGCGCATACGCACTGAAGTATTGAACATATCAGGAAATCACAAAATGTATACAGAATGAGTACAAATCATATTGAAAAATGAGAAAAGTGCACAGGCACTGAAGTTCAGTAGAAAACATATTAACACATGACATAAGTGCACATGCACTGAAAAATTCTTCAAAGTTTTCTCAACAAATCTCATTGACAAATGACATAGGTGCACATGTACTGTAGTTTAGAACATATCAGCAAATCAAAATATACATAAAATGAGTAGTAATCATGTTATAAAATGACAAAAGTGCACACGCACTGAAATTCAGAATATATCAGCAAATCACAAAATGCATATACAATAAGTAGAAATCATGTTCGAAAAATGACAAAAGTGCACACGCACTGAAATTCAGAATATATCAGCAAATTAACAAAAAATGTATAGGTCATGAATACAAATCATGTTAGCAAAAAAAAAATTTCACTATGTTACAAGAATTAGGATAGGAAAGGGAAGGATTGCATCATGGTTGTAGCACTTTAGGTTGCACGCAGCTGCACTGAAAGTCCATATCTTTCCACAGAAGTACAACATCAAGTGAGACAATCTGAAGTTCTTTTCCCATAAGCGTTTATCAGCGTAGCCAAGACACTGAAATGTCGTAGTAATATTCCATGTTATCATTTTGGCAGTACATCAGGTACACCAGGCAGTGGGACCATAATAACGTCTCCATCGCTCACGGTGGTGGACAGCATGTCGTGTCAACACCACGCTTCTACAAGGCACACCAACGTAGAATTAGTGCAAAACCAAATATAGTGCTCCATGATCAAGAGGATATACAGGTCAAATGGATATTGCAGTAATTCAGGGTAGTCAGGTCAGAAGGTGAAGGACATTAAGTCACATATTAGTCTTCAATGAGAATTACACGAGTCTAACAACTGATTTAAGTAATTAGTGGCACTCATCGCCCAGTTACTGAACATTTCTGTACCATATATGAAGTATTACAGAGTAATGTTCATAAATCATCTGATTACAGTGAACAGTGGCAATCAATGGCCAGTTACAAACCAACAGAAGTCATCATTCAAAACAAGAGCTAATGAGTGTAGCATCAAGCTACTAGTATTCATATATATAGCATAAAAGTGACATAATACAAATTTAAAATATAAGAAACAGTGACATTCGTTGGCCAGTTACAAAGCATCATTTTTTAAAATTAAGAATTCATTATTAAAATCAGTTAATTACTGTCATAGCATTAATAATCATGGGCATTATAAGTAGTCTTATTACAATAAACAGTGGCATTTATTGGCCAGTTACAAAGCATTATTTTTTTGTATCATTAAGAAGTCATTACTGAAGTGACATACTATTCAGAGCTGATCAGTATTATTCAGAATTCTCTTAAACTAGTAGCATTATTTAGGACTGGTAATTACTTTGTTTGCTTTTAAGTTATTGCTGCAAATGAAGATGTGTAGCGTCATTCGTCATGAGTCAGCTGTAGCAAGGTTATGAAACAAGGCAGTATATGTGATCACATTTATAAATGATAGACACAACTGGGTAAAAAAAATGCAAGTACTAGTACAGGTTTAATAAGTAACAGGTTTAGTAAGTATCATGAAAAACTTCTCCTGGACAAAACACAAAATGGATTATTGAGCTGAAATAAGAAACGCATATTATGCTGAAAAGTAGTGAACTTCGAATTAACAGGTAGTGAAATGTGTATAAAAAATGTGTTCCATAGCAATCCCTTCCAAAACCTTCATTCATCCTACTAAGCAATAAAATACCTACTGTCAAAACGAACTGCAACAAATACTTAAATAACGACATAGCATAAATACATAACTTCAACATTATCCTCATCTGTAAAGAAAAACTTCATTATCCATCACTTCATTATCATAACTCCATTATTATCATCACCTGTGAAGAAAAACTTCATTATCCATATTATCATATTCTTCATCATTATTCATCAGCATTCATTATCATCTGCAAAAAAATCACTTCATTACTCATTACACAACTATTCCTTATCTCTATCATATTTCATCACTAAAACTAAGATGTGTAGTTCTGTCTGACAGCCTGCATCAATCGCCTCGTATTCTGAAAGAAAAAATTAGTTAAGGCTGCTATTCTGCGATGTGTATAGTATATTCTTGTTAATGCTTGTTAATCCTGATCAATTTACTCTTCCTCATAAGGTTTTTGTATCTTCTTTCGTCTATTCCGTAGGTGAAATTCCCATTTCTGTTTAATTCATTTCCTTTACACATTATTTCTTTCTGAAAATGATGAGCAAAGATTAATGTCTTGCATTTAAATTATATACACATTAGATAAAAACTGGTTTATAGTAACATAACTGAGCATACAGCATAACATGACAGAAAACGTAATATGTCAGAAACATAGACAGTGTTCAAAAGCAAAATGTACACAGAACATCATAATGCAGCAGCAAAAAATGTAAAACAGTCACGATGTTGAGATATCATAAGGCAAAATGTCAAAGTCAACTGGTGTTTGCTATATTTTAACTATTTCATAGTGCATACAAACAAAACAGGAAAACAATCATACATACAAAAGAAATGGAAAATATGCACAGTCTGATGTGTAGCGAAAAGAAGAGCGACCTGCTAACCTTATCTTGCCGAGCACTTGCCAAGAAAAAATACAATCATCAGTAAGTAGTCACATAAATGTAATTGCATAAGTGGTCATAAAATGTGTAAGTTCGTCTAGAAAAATATGCACGGTCTGATGTGTAATCGACAAGAAGAGCGACCTGCTAACCTTACCTTGCCGGCCACTTGCCAAGAAAAAATACGATAACCATCAGTAAGTGTTCATGTGAGTATAATTGCATACGTGATCATAAAAATTAGCAAATGGCATTACAGCATGTCAAATCATAAAGTATGTTCACTCAATAAAAGGTTTAATGTTTGAGACATGGTGATTGCCTTTACTTTTTCTCGTTCTCAAAGTTTCGACGTGTACAACATTGGGGTGAGGAATGCTGCGAATCCGATATGGACCTGCGTATAAAAGTTCAAATTTGCTGCACCTACCTTTTATTTTGTTGGATAAGTAGTGTGTACGTACTAATATTTTCTGTCCAATGTGAAAGTCTCGGCGTGTACAAACCTGTTTTTGCTGTCTTCTCCGGCGCTCTGCGGCACGTTTCATGTTGTTCAGCGCATTGTCAATTATTTCATGGTGTCGTAGTCGACGAGATGTAGGAAATGTTATTAATTCTTTTATTTTGTTAGGTGGTTCAACATTTTTCAGTATAACAAACGGAGATAGCATAGTGGATTCATTTGGTATGGAATTAATTACATCTTGGAATGAGTGTATGTGTGTGTCCCAATCAATATGTCTTTTGTGGCAATATATTCTACACAGTTTACCAATTTCTTTCATTAATCGTTCACAAGGGTTCGAAGAAGCGTAGTACCTGGATATATAGATCGGAGAAATATTTCTAGCTCGTAACATACGTGTCCATAGAACAGAGCGAAATTGTGATCCATTGTTAGAAATTACTTTTAACACATGCCCTACATGAAATAGAAAATGTTTTACAAATGCTTTCGAAACAGTTTTAGCAGTAGCTTTGCGTAACGGAGTGAAGGTAACAAATTTTGAAGTAAGTTCAACAGCGACAAAGATGTAGCAAACACCTCTATTAGTTCTCGGAATCGGACCAAAAATGTCTACAGCGGCCATGTGTCTTAATTTAACAGGTACAATGGGATATAATGGAGGAATATGTGAAGTGGTATCTGACTTAGCTTTCTGGCAGATTTTACATGACGCTAAAACTCGTCAAATACGTTTCTCCATGTTGGCAAAATAACAGTTCTGTCTCAGTATAAGAAAACATTTTCTTGCTCCGTAATGTGCGTAGCTTAAATGAGTGTACCAGATTAATTTGTTAACAAGTTCATCAGGAATGCATAATAACCAATTGTTGCTGTCAGGATGAGAGCGGCGAAACAGAATGTCATTGCGTACAGTGTAATGGTTTCTAATCGTAACATTTTTCCTATCTTGCCAGAGGTGTTTAATCTCTTTCCACACGTTGTCTTTATTTTGCTCTTGTGCTATGTCCTGTAATGACGACGAAATAAAATTTTCAAATGCAACTTGTTGAATGTACAGTCGTGGACAAAACGAGCGAGACCCCTCGCCTTTTCGTTATGCTGATCCGCACGGCTTTAAAGTCTGCTACACAGCATAACAGGCAAGGCGACGAAGTGCTACCAACATACTATGCACTTGCGTGAAATTGACAAACTATCTGAACTTTTTTAGGCTGTTTTCAATAATTTGTAAGACTATATTAATGCTGATTAGTGTGTTAAATACAACACGTAAATATAAGACAGAACTGAAAGAAGAAACGCTAATTGGTATGAACTGTACCAATAAAAATGAATTTCAACTTATCGAGATAACATAATTGTTTTAGTAATACAAAGAACGCCGGATCGTTACGAATTAGCAAAATATTATCCGCTTTCGGCCGCGAAACGGTCTGTGTCAACGTTCAGACCAGTCATACTTGATTACCGTTGCTGACCTACCATGAAAGTGTGCAAATTTAACAACGCGTGAAGATTCATAACGAAATTCAGTTAAAAATCATTCAGTGCCACACTTAAGTCAATTCCATTATTGACAGAAGCGGAAAAAGTAGGCAGTAACATGTATGAAATTCTATAAGAGTGTCATATTGACATACACAGGGCGCCAGTACAGAATAAAGGTAGCGATAAAACGTATTGGGGCCGCGAGAAGTTCTTAAAATTGCTTTACTGATATTCTACCTGCCTCCATCGAGATTAGAACCGAAAACAAACCAGACCTTCCTTTCACTACGCTAGCAGACAACCCATGCAGCCCTCTATTATTACCTCAGACATGAATAAGCCACCAATTTCGCAATGAAAATGGCAAAATGATCTGCAGTTTCTGTTGCATAGAGCTTTTTGGACTCAAAAACATGAATTTTCTTCCTTTATGTCACCGCTTATGTGACAACCATTCGGGATGTTTATCGAAATAGCAAAATACTGTTATTAGAGAGTAAATTTAGTAGGATATTTCTGCACCACCCCAGGAAATAAACGGCTACACAGCTGCCAAACGTATTCTACACTGTTTCGAATTCTCCACTAGACTCGCCACAGCCGCAAAACGTTCATTAGCCTAAGTGTTTCTTAAGCTAGCTAGCAATGGGAATCTTCGCACTTCTAAAACGTGGTAGCATTAATACTGGGATGTGAACTACCACGTGTATAGGCAAATGGATTCTATTTGCATTCCTGTAAACGTGATTGGGATCGAAGGCGTAGCTACGATTAATATGCTGATGTATCGACTGCAACTAGAACATTTCGAATAAAGAGTAGGGGGTGTTATTTGTGCAGCCCTCATCTTCAGTATCTGTCGTAGCTGTTTTCGTTGTTAGGATTTCGTCACCTAAACCAGTAAAAACGGAACCCTACAAGTCTCACTTTCTTGACCGTCTATCGGTCTACCCAACCTTTAAAACCCGTTTACCTCCAGAACGGGTAGACATAATAAGCGGAAATGTATCGCACTTCTTGTGGTAACCGGTCCCTTGGTGGTGTAAAAAAGTGAGCTTCTATGTCAACGCAATCTAAAGATACGGCCGTTTATGAAAAGAAAATTTACGTGAAAGGTCAAAAAATGGCTCCAAGAACTATGTGACCAAACTGCTTACGTCATCAGCCCTTAGACCTAGAACTACTTAAACCAACCTAACTTAACACACATCCACGCCCGGGGAAGGATTCGAACTGACAGCGCAAGCAGCCGTGCGATCCGCGATATGACGCCGTTGAAAGCACGGCTAACCCGCGCCGGAAAGCTGTTAATATCATCTGATGTTGCTAACAAGTTATTTACTTCTGGTGAATGATTTTCTGCGCAGTTCATTTAAGATAGAATAACTAAAATCTATTTGATGTTACGGAAGACGAAGGACGCCTAATTCGTTTCCCTCTCTTTACTTATGATGTTTCATTCGCAATCTGAGCATACGTATTATCCATAACCACACTTTAGCGCCACACAGATACGTGAATGAAACACATTGGCGTACAGTTTTAGACATAAAAACTGACTGCCGGCCGCCTGCCACAGAGACTATTCACTTAACGTAGCCAATAAAACTGACCGGCCATCTGCACAATCTGGCAACACTGTAAGATGCGGAAGCGTTAGGAGGAAGTGTTGTCTACTTCCGAGATGTTCTCGGAGTGTGTGAGCCCGTGGTCTAGTGCTAGCCGGCACGGTAGCACAGCGTGCTCGGTCAGACAGCCGGTTGGCCTCTGTAAAAAAAAAAACTGAGTGGAAGGATCAACCACCGAACTTGAACAGGATGTCCAGCGACGTCCGCAACGACCAAACACAACGATCAATAATGAACAATAAGAAAAAAAAAGAAAAGAAAAAATGGTAATCGTCATGCATTCTAAGCATATGGTCGCCTGTTCGTGTCCAACCTTTTTTTTTATTTTTTACCACATTTCGGTCTAAAGTTATGATTCTGATTGAGCATCGAAGATAATTCGCTTAACATTCTACCCACCAGCAATGACAAGTATTCCAAAAACAACTCCGCAGGACAGCTCGTGGCTGCGCCGCGATCATAACAGCTTACGCTCGAGCGTTTCCTCACGCTGCAGCGGCTACCGGCCACCGGCCAGACGCCACCCGCCGCCTGAAATCCGGCGCCGCCCATGTGAACGCGGCGCCACGCTGTCAGTGTATGTATCAACTGTCATTTTCGAATTTGAAGTTCTAGTTATCATCTTGCAGTTAAACATTCGATTTTGCATACTTGAAAATCATGAACTACAGTTAAGCATTGTAAAATTGAGTCGCAAGTGGAAAAAAGTGTAACATCTGAAACACAACGTTTACTTTTGGTATAACAGAGGGGTGAATGCAGAGGAGGCAGCTAGAAAGATTTGAACTGTGTTTGGAGCGAGTGCTTTTGGTAAAAATACGCCAGAAAAAGATATTCGTGTTTCAACAAAGATCGTTCTGGCATGAATGATTTTCCACATTAAGGAAGTCTCGACTACTGATATATGTGATAGATTACCATTTAACCATCATGCGACATTTGCGTTCATCAGGCAAAGTTCAGAAGTCTGGTGTAGGAGTACTGCATGCTCTAATTCGAAACAACAAAAATCAACGGAGTGACTATTATTGAACGTCATCAGGTCACTCATCGAGCATTCCTTTCGATCGGAGTGTAAGAAAATCGAGCAACAAAACTACATCACCTGTGCTACTGCATGATAACGCACTATGTTGATTTGAGAAACAAAACAATCCAGAGACTGATAGAAAAGTCGTCTGTCAGGCACTTGTATTGATAGGGAAGTCCTCTCTCAAGCACTTGTCTCTCTCGTCATATATTTGTAAAATTTTACCTTTCCCGCTCTTGATCGATCAACCGTCAAGGCAATTCATTTCTAGACGGAAATACTCTTAAAACTACTCTGGTTTAATGACATCGTTAGAACCAGTAGGTTTCTACAGGCGTAGAATTTGTAAACAACTTTAGCATTGTCAGATCGTTTTAGATATCGTGAAAGAAAATTCTGCTGCTGATTAATTTCTCTTTGATAATTACTGTTGCGTTTAGTAAACTAATGGAAAATGCAATTAAAATATTCACTGTACTAATACAAATTAAATTCAGCTTACTACAGAAACATCACGACGGCAGACTATCTTAATAAAGCATTAAGTGTCTGTGAGACGATTGAACCTATTTTAACACGAATTAGTAGGATATTACCAACTTTTGACTTCGAAAAGATCTGTATTTATTTCATTTCCTGTACCATTCGCAAGTATTATGAAAATGTGACATTTCATAGATAAAATTATGTATTCACATTAACAAAAAATATGTCGGCAGAAAACAAAAGTGGCATTATGAATATGGCAGTACCGTAAGGTTTTCGCTCTGACACTAAGAGTTACTGAAAGTAGCAAGACGAATTTTGCTCGAGCGTTGTCTTACGATTCCCTTATTGAGTTTTTACCAGCCTGCTTGTAGCTGTGCTACAAAAGAATTAAAAATCTGGCTTTCAGCGAGTCGCGAATGGCGAACGAAAGCAGCTTGCACCTGTTAGCTAAGCATGTTACCTGGGAACTGGTTTTTTCCTAAAGTGGGAAGACGTCCTTTTGTGGTTGAATTGTTGGCAAATGTCAGTCAGACGTGTGCCGTTGGTCTAAGCGTTTCGGTGTGTTGAATTTGTGCCAATGATTTTTCTACAGGTTTCTTCTGTCCCAAATAGAGAGTTGAAGTCTCCCACTAGTATTTTCACGTCATCCTGGTGAATTTTGCTCATAGTATTTTCGAGTGTGTTCCAGAATTTTTCGACATTTTCGTAGTTTTTCTTATTTTCGATGTTGGTGGGGACACGTGCATTGATGAGCGTATATTTTTTACTGTGGCTCTGAATGAGCATAGTCATAAGTCGCTTGTTGATGGGCCGGCCACGGTGGCCGAGCGGTTCTAGGCGCTTCAGTTCGGAACCGCGCGACTGCTACGGTCGATGGTTCGAATCCAGCCTCGGGCATGGATGTGTGTGATGTCCTTAGGTTAAGTTAGGTTTAATTAGTTCTAAGTTCTAGGGGACTGATGACTTCCGGTGTTAAGTCCCATAGTGCTCAGAGTCATTTGAACCTTTTCATTAATGATGGGTGTGATTTCTTTGACAGAGTTGATGATAGATCTGTGTTCGAGAAATGCAATGCCGAAGATTGGTACGCCTTTCGCTACCTTTTGTTGTATTTTGCTTTTGAAGACGCAATGGTTTCCCTAATGCAAGGTTTCATTGTCAGTTAGTCGTGGTTCTTGAAGAGCAAGGATGAGAATTTTTTGACGGTGGATTTCTTTTGTGAGATTATTTAGTTTTCGTGTTTGGATCAATGTATCGATGTTTCCTTTTAAATGCATGTTTCTTCCTTGTAGGGAAATTTACCAGAGATCTTCGATATTCTCTGCCGTGCTAACCTGGACTCCCCAGAATCCGAAAATCCAACTGCCGCCTGTCGACAGCTGGGTTGTGTACCACTTGGGGTAAAGTTGACTTTGCTTGCATAGTTCATGTTTGCTTGTGTTTCATTGGTTTGGCTTGGGTGATACGAGGACCGGACAGGACCAGAGGGTGTTGAAGCCTTTGAAGGCAAATATTTTCAGCCAAGCTCATTGAGCTAAGAGACGGTGACCAGAGTAGCGGTGATTTTCACTCAGACGTGTCTGGATTTTGGGTTCAACGGATTTGGTAGCCGTTCAGGATTGTGTTAGTATTTGGTTCACCCCTAGTATTTGATTTCCTCGGTACCACCCATATGGGGGAGGGTTTCCCCTATCCGCCACACGCGATTATTATTATTATTATTATTATTATTGTCATTATGTCATCAGCAAATCCGATATGGTGTATCTTCCCACCACTGAAATAGATGTGTATTGTTCGATTCAGTATTTCCATCACATAAATGTGGGTTATAATTACGTTACATTGCTGCTAGAAGACATATTTCTCACTTTTTCTTAGACAGTTGCTATCTGTTACTCCATCATAGGAATTTATGTGCGCAGCATTGTTGCAATACAGACGTTCAAATTATCCGATTTCTGTAATTTCGTTTCGATACCAGATAGTTCTAATCGGATTCAGCTAGGCAGTCTTAATGTGGATATCTGACTACGACTCTGATCATGTGATAGACTGGGCAAATCACATTCTTAATCGGACTGTTGAATATAGATCACTTATCTATGACAGGGCCTGAATTCTTAAACACTGTGGAAAATAATAATCCAATGTGCTTATTACAAATACGTTATTTAAATATAAATACATGGACTAACGAGATAATAGTTTATTTACAGGAGCAGAGCCCCATCCATCATAGCAGAGCAGTGCGAGATTGGTTTCAGGCCCAAGAGAGGATAAAGCTGTTGCCGTTTGTTCCACGATCACCAAACATCAACCAGATGGCGAATATGTGGGCAGAGGTAACAAGGCCATTGCCACGTGGATCTACAAAAGCAAGCGACCTTTGGACAAATATAGAAAACATATGTTGGGAAGTAAACCATCACGCTACACTGTCGACGACTTAATGAAATCAATTCCCTAAGCCTTCGAGAAATCTTACGTAATGATCGTGGGTGGGTTGGTTACTAAAAGTATAAAAAAATGTTCAAATGTGTGTGAAGTCTTATGGGAGTCAACTGCTAAGGTCATCAGCACCTAAGCTTACACACTACTTAACCTAAATTATCCTAAGGACAAACACACACACTCATGCCCGAGGGAGGCCTCGAACCTCCGCCGGGATCAGCCACGCAGATAATGACTGCAGCGCCCCGGACCGCTCGGCTAATCCCGCGCGGCTACTTAAAGTATACTCGTCCACAAAACCCATGTGGACAATTATCTGATAATCGGTCAAGATTTGCTTTGTGGCAGCTCTTTAGCATACAAGACCATTTACTTTCAGGCTCCTCCTTACAATTCTTGCAATGCAAGGTAGTTGAAAAAACTCATCCACTCGACGCCAACTGAGGAGCTGACTGGTGCATGTGTTGTTCAACACACAGTAGTTGTCAGCCTCACTAGAATCAATGACTGTGTGTCTGTGTGTGTGTGTGTGTGTGTGTGTGTGTGTTTTCGTGTTCATGCACAATCTGAATCAATACTATTAACATTAGAGAGACAACCAACAATAAATAATTCATCAAATATGACTGTAAAGTATTTTAATGCGATGGGAAGTTACTAACTGAATTTTCACCCAACCCACGTCCTGCATATTACGTTAAGTAAGATGTATTAACTCCATAGTATCGTTAGCAGAGACAGTGCGCTCTTGTTGTCGAGGCTCGCGACAAGCGCAGCGATCAGCAGTGCCCAATGCCGCCGCGATTTGTTTATGTTGGCTGAGCGTGGACACTGCAGCAGACGCTTCGCCATAAACAGAAAGAAATCACCTTGTCTCTGACCGCAGTGAGCGGATATCACTGCCTGCGTGTTCTTATAGTAACCAACGTGAGACTCTACTCACAGGAGCCATGGAGCAATTGCAACGGGTATCATGTCATTAGTCATCAGAATATTAACCAGTGATGAAATGTCCACTCTATATGAATCCCAAGAAAATAGGAACCTTCTCACAAAGGAATGTGAGGTGATATCAAAATTTATCCAACATACAAAAATTAACTGCAGGGCTTTCATGTATGCAGTAGTAGCACACAAGGAAAAATTATGTCTTGGAAGCGTATATTTCATTTCCTCTTCTCATTTTAATGCCCTTGTTTTAGTATGAAGTAGGAAAATAAACACGAAAAACTCTAGTTCCTGAGAAGCATATAAGTCATTTCCTCTTCTCATATCATAACTTTTGTTTTAGTATGAGGCAAAAAAATGAACAGTTTAGAGTTCTGAAACATAATATGACACCAGATTCTTATCGTAGGCGCTATCGGAAACGCAAAAAGCAGGGAGCTGTCCATTGTTTTGTCCAAAAGTCTGTTTCCTTTCATGCATTACTCACGTTAGGAGATTCTTATTTAAGGACTTGTGGGCATCAAGTTCTTCAGCAGAACAAGCCTTATGTTATTATGCTAATTACGGTATGGAAAAAAATGCAACAAAGACGAGTTCCTTTGGAGCACATGTCTGTATTCAGCAATGACCGCCGGCTGCCACAACACTTCACAGAATCCTTGCGGCAGGCAACACAACTGTGCGTGCACTTCAGACTTCATTCAGTAAGACGTCAGGAGTTGGATGGAAACGTCAAAGTCGTATTCAATCCAGAATGAGGTGTTATTAAGATAGTTGAACGTTCTAGCAATTACACTTCTATATTTCCCATATGCGTATTCCCATAGCCAAAAGAACCCGTTAGTGCGAAACCATCTGGAACTGCATTAACATCAAACTGCAAGAACTTGAGACAATACGTGGACTCTTCTCGTCGCTAAGTGACCTGTTACTGATATTTAGGATTCTCTCCGTCCTAGGCGTAGTGGAAATGGAAATTCAGAGGGCACGGCCCGGGTGGCCGAGCGGTTCTAGGCGCTACAGTCTGGAACAGCGCGACCACTACGGTCGCAGGTTCGAATCCTGCCTTGGGCATGGATGTGTGTGATGTCCGTAGGTTAGTTAGGTTTAAATAGTTCTAAGTTATAGGGGACTGATGACCTCAGCAGTTAAGTCCCATAGTGCTCAGAGCCATTTGAACCTTTTTTTTTTTTTTTTTTTTTTTTTTGAGCTTGAGAGGCGCTTTCGCTATTCTTGACAAACATGAGAAACTTGTAATCACTGCGAGTCACAACTGCGTGATGATAATGGTTCAGGTTGTCAGTAGTTGTGGTGGTGTTATGCTGTCAAACTGCTTACAGCAACGTTAATGGTGGCGCACATAATTTAGCGCTGACTACCTACTTAAGTAAAGATAGTGTTGTGGCGTCGTCGCTTGTCTTTATTTGGCCTCAGCTTCAGTAATCCGATTTAACGAACATAGTACTACATTCGCGGGCTGCTAATGATACAGTATGACTACAGAGATCATCGTGCGGGTATTACATTAATTCTGCAATGAATTGCTTAAAAAATATTACCCTCAGCTATGTAGCTGGAATGACCCATTACACAGGTACTCTATGTTGCACTTGGTTAAGTGATCAGTTCGCTGCAATCCTGCTTCTTCTATTTCTAAATACTTGAATACTTCAAAAATGGTTCAAATGGTTCTGAGCGCTATGGGACTTAACGTCTGAGGTGGTCAGTCCGCTAGAACTTAGAACTACTTAAACCTAACTAACCTAAGGACATGAGACACATCCATGTCGGAGACTGGAGTCGAACCTAAGACCGTAGCTCTCGCGCGGTTCCAGACTGTAGCGCCTAGAACCGCTCGGCCACACTGGCCGGCATACTTGTATACTGACCATTCGTTATTTGACTAAATATGGACTACAATCTAATTCGCATGTATATGGCATGGGTTAGCTCCGGCAAGAAGGTATGACTAAGGATTGGATTTTGTTAGAGTCCCGTTATTTTGATGGCAAGACAAATGTTCGCAAATCACCTCTATTGCCTCAAAAAACAATTGCATCTTAAATATCGAAGGACCGACGTCCACACTGTCACAGCGCGTTGAAATACAGCAACGACGGCAGATGAAAATTTGTGACCGACTGAGCTTCGAACCTAGACCTGCTGCTTACTAGACAGACGTTCTGACCACTGCACTACTACTTTTTTTTAAAGTTTGAGAAGAATTTCAGCACCAGGTAGGCGGAGGCAAAGAGGGCAGGGGTCGAAAATCCGAGGCCTGGCCATAGTGCCTCCCCCATACCTGTCACTGAGCAGCTGCATTATTCACATGTATTCCATGTTTGCACCCATATATTCCTTTAAATTGTTGAACAAAATTGAAGTAGTAATTAAGGTAAAATAAATTACAGATTGTCGCCTCCAATGGCGTGCGTTCCTTGTGGAACATAACTTATAACAGTGAACAGGGTGACGGAAAAATAAATAACAAACATTCATTCAGAAATATATTCACAATTTAAGTTATTATGCACTGGATGCATATGAAGTCTGTAAGGAAGCCATATATTTTTCAACAAATGGAAGAAGTTTCGGAGCCGGAGGGGGTTTGCCAAATTAGAACAGTTGTGATTTAAGAACCGACGTAAAAGAATATTCCAGGAATAAAAAAAAGTGAAAGAATAGTATTCTGCTTCTAATCAATAAAACTGTCCATCTCTTTGTAGCCCACATAAAGCAATAGATAAAATTTTTTTAAAACATTCCTTATATTTGTTATTCTTCTTCAGCTTAAAATGTTCTTCTGCAATATAAAACATGCACTCTTCGAAGTTCTAAGTTTTGTTTATTACGACGTACACTCTTTGACATAAAACTCGACCGGCAGCCGGCCGCTTCAGAGGCTAAGTCCGCGCCGATCGCGACATGGGACAAAAAAACTGGCCAACTCGCTAATTCTATAAGTCCGGTTATCTGCACAATCTGGCAACACTGTAGACTGCGGCACTTCCTGGAGGACAACTTGTCCCAAGATAGAGAGACTCTAGGCTGATTACGCCTGT